>NC_051162.1:115632005-115841213 GCF_013339745.2 Dermacentor silvarum
CATTATTGTGTTTTTCCTTTTCTTCGCAGCGCGACGAATCTCATCTTCGATAGAATAAGATGAACGTGTCTCATTTCACTTTTTTTTTTGCATAGGAGACGAATCTTGTGCGGAGCTCACGTTTCTTAATTTCCCGACCAGAAGTGGAATTCAGCCAGATTACATTTCGGTGGTTACGAAAGGCGCCGTGACTCGTCTTAAGGTGCACAGCAAGACAGAGAAACGAGCACAGGCTGCGCGAAGCGCATAGTCTAATATGGATTACGTGACAAAGCCGCATTACGTTCACCAAAATTCAACTGCTCTGGGGGCGTTGTCGCGTGAAATGAACTCTCGTGTTGTGCGCGCTTCCATCCACCTCAAAGTCTGTTTCTAATCCCACAGCTCGACGACGGCGCCCGGCAAGTAGCTTTCTTACTTCTTCGTTCAGGTACATCTGTGTTATCCCTTAAGCGAAGGTCTTGTACACATTCGTCACGTTCCTATGCGCAGGTCATTGACCTTTCATATTTATAGAGGAGGCGGGGAGGTGGGGGTCGGGCGTTTGGCATACTATACCTCCGTCCTAACAGCTCTGTGCAGCGCCTTGGAGGCTATAGGGTTCCTGTCAGCCAATTATCGACGAGAGAGAGAGAGGGACAAAATTTTATTGTTGCACAGCAATGATAGATGAGCAGGTTCTATTAACATCCCTATTCAAATATTATCCTCGACGCCTGCTTTTGGCTGCTTCTTCACAACAATGAATCGGCGCAAGACTACTTTACTATAGAGAGAAAGTGTTGGGGGTGGTGAAATATGCTTACTGACATACTTTCCACTCCTGTCGGAGGACATCTTTCACGTGGAGAAAAAGAAGAAATACTGGGGAGAGATGTGAGCTATGGTTTGAACTGTGCACCATGCAGTGCTCAGAGGGTGGTCGGACCGCTAGGTGAGATTTACGGTCGAAAAAAAGAGTGTGTTTCTTCTGTCCTTTCTGTCAGGGCATTTCATTGTAGGTGGAAGCGCCGAGAGATACTTCTTCACCGGGACACATGTTCATTCTATCCTTCCTCTCGTACGGGTGCAGTATGGTGCAGTGTTGCATGCTGCGAATTGCAATCGCAACAGGTGACATCGCTTCAACGTCTCCGTTTGCAACGACTTGTTTTGCGATGTTCCGCCTTTCGTCTGATTTCATTGGTTCGTGACCGATGAACCGGTTTGAAACGTATCTATTAATAACATAACTTGCTTCAGCCCAAACGCTGTTTACTTATTTATAAAGAGCTGACGCTGTTTATTTGGAAATCACGAGACATTCGCGCAACTCACGGTAAACTCCGAGACTTTGAAAGTTATTTTGATCTCATACATTTAGACTGACATATTTTAGACTGTGCAGCAGTTCTCACCATCCCTTCGTCAACCGCCCTTCATCTTTCTACCCTTTCCCTGCCGTTCCCACCAACCCCTTTCTGAAACTGCAGTTGCAGGATACAGAAACGTCACTCAGGCCGACCTCTCACCTTTCTCTTTAATAAGCTCTCTCTCTGGCTCTTTCTATTCCGATTTGGCGTTTCAATGTGGTATACCAATTGCCTTTCTGAACTTCTTTGACGCTATTCTAACGGCGCCGGCAAAAATAATGAAGCGGAAATGAGATTACGAATATCATTCATAATCAAATATGCGCCGACCTTGCTTATGTTTGACCTTTACCAGAATGCGCGTACCCCTTTTGACAAAGCGTTGCCGAGCCGGCACATTCGTGGTGCCTTGCATGCTACAAAACAGTTTGCAGCTGACACGCTTCAATGCCTGTTATACACTATATATTCTTTGATGTTGCATTTTTGGTGGGGGTGGAGAACAACGCGCAATCCAGTGCGTCCGCCCCACGTCCGTGCAAGCGCCACCGCCTGCCTCGGTCACGTGCCTCCTACGTCCTACGTCACAATGCTCACTGCTCCTCCTTCCCAGTTTCGTCGCTCTCCCATCTCGGCACTTGCTCTGTCGAGGACATACCTCCTACATCAGGGAAGGTTGGACGAGTGTATAAACTGTTCTAAACTGCGCTGCTTCGCAAGGTATAGCGTATTTCAATACAATGCAGTGATACAGTAGAGTAGCTATCTGGTTCAGTTGGTACATACTGAATAGAAAAACCAGTCAAAGACGTAGTACAGAAAAAAGACGTGGCACACACAACGACTGCACTAACAACTGTGCTTTATTGAAAAAAAAACGTCTCCCAGGAAAACCAGGCGAGCATGCGCAGCTCAGAAGCCAACACCGACACGCAAACTAATGTTGATTGCAAAGGCCACGTTAAAATCCTGGTAGGGGCAAAGGGCAAGGACGGAGCGGTGAAATTATCGAAGCTTACCATATGAACAAGGGGATGATTGAATAAGCTCTACCTCTATCTCACTGATGCAGAAGGAACTAAGTTTCCTATCGCACTGGCGTTACCAACGTGGCCTTTTGCAACCAACATTATATTGTGTGTGGGTGTCGGCTTTTGAGCTGCGCATGGTGCGCATGCTCGCCTGTTTTCCGGGGAGACGGGGTTTTTTTCAATTAAAGCACAGTTGTTAGGCCAGTCGTTGTGTGTGCCACGTCTCTTCTCTGTACTTCGTCTTTGACTGGTTTTTACTATTCAGTGATACAGAAGGCACGCTAACGCAAGAATCAGTGTGTTGCATATATACGGGAAAAGCCTCGTTAATCTAATGTTGCATGTTTTCATCTGTTCAATTATATGACCTTAAAACGTTTGCGAGGACTTATATAGGCACAGGTATCAGCTACGGCCCACCAGCGGATTCGATTATACAGTCTGCGGGATCAGTCCGCGTTGCAAACCGGTTCACAACGCCTACGCCCCGTCTTGGATCTGTTTTAATGATTTCGCATTAATAATGCCAATGCTTCGCAGTGAACCGAGCAGAACTGCGGACAGCAAAGCGCGATTGGCGTGCTGCGTTGCCTTTGTTGTCACTAACAGAAACATAGAAATGTGTGCCTTATGTGCTAAAAGGTGTCATTAATACATTTGGGTGTTTGCAAATTTAACGTGGGCTCCGTATGACTTTCTATTTTGTCCGCTGACATAGCTCGCTAAATTAAACTGGGAAAAAATGACAAGGATGAGCAGTAGGAGCGTCGGTTAAAACGGGAGCCCGCCAATTGTCGACGCTTTTTCTCTGTTAAATAGACGCAATTCACGCATCAAGTTTGCCTCAAGTTATACCAAAAATCAGCCTTGACTTCCTCATGCGCCGTTCCATCATCTGAAAACATCAGGAAAATAAAATTTTGCGTACACGTAAACGACATAAAAACGCGGTATTTGTTCCGTCGTAGTAGACTGGTAAAGGCACGTGACAGAAAGTTTTATGGCCTCAGGCTCACTGGTATCACACGCGCGAAGCCTTCTAATCGTCGACGCCGTACAGTCGACTCAGCCGTGGCTTCCACCGGGTTTCACTCTCCTTTCACGTGCACTCTGCAACGCATTAGGGCGTACCGTTTTGTGTATGCCAGTGTTGCGGGACAAAGGTCACGTGATGCATGGCCTGATGACACAGTCCTTGGCAGAGCTGCGATGCAGTACAACGGAAGTGTTGTTGCTGTTTCTGCGTGCCACGGGACCTGACGAGTGGCGTTAGTCGGCCCATTCTGTGCAATGTAAGTGCGTAAGAATTCGCTCCTTCTCCTCATCATCATTAGTTCTTATTCTTTCACTACCCTTCTTGCCGGCCCCATTGCAGAATAGCCGGATATAGAGCCCACCAGCTCAGGTCGACATTTCGTGCATCTCACTATCCACTGCGGTGCTTAAGTTGATACGTATGTCCTTCTGCTGCTGAGTACGGGGTCGTGGCCGGGTACGATTCCCGACTATGGCTGTCGCATTTCGATGGGGATGCGAAAAGCTCTCGTGTACTTACATTTAGCAGCGCATTAGGGAACTCCTAGTGGTTAAAATTAATCAGAAGCGTGGGAATACGGTGTGTATCATGGCCCTACAGTGTGGCTTTCAAGCTTACAAACCCCATGAATCATTAAACAATTTCCCTCTCACTGGAGGACTAACGTCAACTCTGGCGTGTGTATCGCCGTTCGCGGTTCCTACATTTCGATTAGCCTTGAGCCATTCCATAAACCCCATAACGTCCCAACTGCCACATAAGGCAATGCTTTAGCGATGACCTACAACATCTCCAAAGCGTGACAGATTCGAAGCATCTCTCTCGGCTATGCACTAGGCGGTTAACAAATGATTTTCGATACAGTGCGCGCGCAACGGCTTGAGCAACCCATAACAAGGGCGTGACAATAGCACTGCTGGTACTCGCGTGTTCTTAAAATTCTGCGCTTTGTGAACGAGACACATGCAAGGGTTGCATAATCATGTATACTTGTGCCTCATGACTGAGATTAATTTTCCTCGCGGTGACGACAAAGCACGGAAACTCGCTCCACGCAATCATGGGTAGGCGGGAAGAGGAGATTCAGTTCATCTATAGAGCGAGGACTTCGCGCCAATATTGAATGTATCTCCTTGGGTCACGAATTATGATCGATTGCCGATACATGTGTGAAACATGCATGATTTTATGCCAGGGTGCTTGAGACTCCACTGGAAGCAAATCAAGGTGGTAGAATGATTGCATTTTATGATGAGTCACCATAATTACAGAGATGCTAAATATTTCAATATTGCAAAGCCAGTCATGCTACGTTTCTTCATAAAAAGGATTGAACCACCCGCTCGAATTACATGCACAAGTTATTTATTGGCATGAAGAATTTCAAGAAAGAAAAAAGTATTTCGAGTTTACTACCTGCGACCCCACGTCAAACGTCACGTAAAACATGGTAGTGCATTCACCAGTGCGGTACTCTACACCGATACATATCACTCAGAAGTAAAATGGAAGTGATTTAGGTTAGCAGAACATTCAATTTACCCTAAGCTTAATTCCATGCTACCACTGCACAAAACGATAAAATAGGTTGCGTCCACAAATGTGGACGCCGCGACTGGAGGGGTTGTGCGTTGCGGAAGTGCTCGGCCTGTGCTGTGCCTAAAGGCGGCGGCTACGCGACGACGCGGTTTACGAAACATCCTTGTTTGCACGTCACCTGATTCCTCGCGACCCGTACCTGAAAAAATGGTTTTGGTGGTCCGGGCATATAACATTACTTGTTTTCGCGGTTACATTGCAGGGCTGAACACTCATCCCATCTCGTGAAACGCCCTATTTCACGAGGTGTGCCACCCTTGTCGCCTTACGCATGCCTCAACCAACTAGTGTCACCTTCAACACTGCTTTCTGAGCGATAGTGAGCAGGTCGTGGGTAATGTGAAAACTTCCTTTAGTGATTACCGCCAGTTACATCTAAATTATTGATCAAATTCCTGGGTATTGCTGGCGGAACGTCGTCGTGGGGGGACCCCTGAATAATTTTGACCATGCACCTGGGGTACTTTAACGCGCATCTATCTCTAAGCACGAGCTTTTTCGCGTTTCGCCTGCATCGAAATGCGACCACCCCGGCTGGGGTTGAACCTACGAGCTTCTGATAAGCTGCTGAGCAACCATGGCGTTTCATCTGCTGACTAATAGAATAGTTTATCATAGCGGGACGTTCAACCGTTTCCTTTACCGCGTCTTTCCAACTATCTGCATTCACGTTCAAATCCAGGCATGCGCGGTCGGCGGAGAGCGGAATAGGAATAAACGTTCGTCTGCACGTGCCAAACGAATGACATAATTAAAACGCACGCCGTAGTGGTGGACGGCGGATTCATTTTGACTACCTAGTGTTTTTTAACGTGTATCAAATGAACGGTACACCGGCGTTTTTGCATTTCGCCTCCAGTGAAATGCGGTGGCAGCAGCCGGGATTTGATGCCGCACCGTCGGGCTTATAGCAGCGCAAGGCCAAAGTCAATACGCCACCACTGCGGATGGCAGAGGGCGGAATCGGCAGCAGTCACGCTAAGCTAAAATGTTCAAATGTGTCGGATATCTGAAACAAAGCAGTCGAAACATAGAAAGCTGATCGCGCCGTGACCTTTCCGTGCAGAGAAAAAGGAACAGTTTTGGGTTTGCTAATCATGGTATGCAGGAGGGTTCACTCTCAGAAAATCTCACCCGAGGCCTGCATATGCTAAGATCCGTCGTCCATGTTTTCTTACAGTTGCGAAAGCCTGACGTTCGTGTAGCGCCGATTGCAGTTGCGCAGAGCACACGATTTGTGCTTCTAGGCTGTCGTGACAGCCTCTACTACAAAGGCAGACAAGCATTGATTGCTCTGTGTGATCATCATCATCATCATAAAAACTTTAATATATAGACTGGGGAGTTTGGAGCACGCAGGCTCCAGGGCCCCCGCACGACCCCACGGCACTCAAGCGTTTATGTTAGTCCGGTCCATAACGCTGGCAGCCCGGTCAGTGGCAATGGTCTGCACGACCGGGTCTCCGGAGCGGAGCAGGGTCTCCCAGTCCTCCAAGTCCTCAGGTGCTCTAGGCCCGCGGGGGAGGATCCGCCGGGCAATGAGAAAGGAGATGGAGAGCAGAAGCGCGAGGTTCCGGACAGAGAGTACAGGCTGAAGTGAGGAAAAGTGGGTGATAGTGAGAAAGAATGAGAGGAGAGGGGAGAGTGTGTGTCTGTAATTTGCGCCAAAGGGTTGCTTGTCGATTGCTAAGGGATTCGTGCGGTGGAGGGTACAGCTGGCGCGCCGCCTTGGAGGCATGCGTCAGCTCGTTGAAAGTGTGCGCGCGCTCCTTCGTGAATCCCGGATCGGAGGCCGCAAGAGCCCGGTTTAAAGAACCTCTGGCTAAGAGGTCTGCGGCCTCGTTTCCAGGATTCCCGCAGTGCGCGGGCACCCAAATCAGCTCCACATGACGGGGCGGGGGCGCGGCGGGCGAGTCCAGTATGCAAAAGCAGGAACGTGGACTCGGCCTCGTGCGAAATTTAGGATTGCAGTTTTGGAATCTGATAAAACATACCGGGCTTCTGTGTTGACGATGGCCAGGGCAATGGCAGCTTCCTCTGCAGCTTCGGGAGAGGTGTCTGGGGGGAGTGTGTGTGTTCCGATGGGGGAGAGAGTGTTATCCACCACCGCAGCGACCGCTTCATCGCCCGTGCAGGCTGCGTCCACCCATACGGCGTCCGGCTCCGAGCCGTAATATCGGTGGAGGGCTGCAGCGCGAGCTCTGCGGCGCTTATGGTGGTGGTCGGGGTGCATGTTACGGGGAAGTGGCTTAATGAGAAGTTCGCGGTGTAAGGGTCTTGATATGGGGCGTAATGTCGGATCGTTGGCCGGTATCCGGATTCCAAGGGAATGCAGGATGCACCGGCCAGTGTCGGTTTGTGTGAGACGAAGGTATTGTGCTTGGCGGTGTGCGTCTACAAGTTCCCCGATTGTGTTGTGGAGGCCAAGTTGTGAGAGTCGGTCGGTAGGTGTATTTATGGGAAGGTGGAGGGCGACTTTGTATGCTCTACGAATGAGAGCATCAATGGCGTCAGTTTCACGACGAGAGAGCTGGAGGTAGGGGGTGGAGTAGAGCACACGGCTGAGCACAAAGGCGTGAACAAGGCGGCATAGGTCACAAACGGTTATCTAGCGAGAACGAATTCCGAGTCACTGATTCCTTCTGGGACGCATAACGTTATTAACGGGCATTGTCCGCTTCGCGAGTTAGCGCCGAATGAATGACTACTACCTGATTACTGCTTACATTTTCTTTCACGAGGTTCTCGACGCCACTGTTTGTGCCTATGCAGACAGAACAGCGGTACACAAGCAGTGGGCCGTCTGTGTGCTCTGCCAATGCAAATAGTTAGCAGTGACAGACGAACAGTTGCTAGTACTGTGTCTGTAGACTAAAAGCTGTTAGTCGTTGTTAGTCTGTGCTGTGACTGTGCACTCGTTCTTTTATCGTTCCACCGATAACGCCGCTGTGATAAACAAACTAGTCCGTTAGTCGATCCTCGTTTGTGTGTTTTTATCACGTGCCCGGTGTGAAATAGGTTAGCGCGCTTTATGGTTAACACGACGATCGACCACGCGTACTGATTAAGCGAACCCGCGAGTGGAAGGTCATACTGATTCATCCTCACGAAGAAGCACACGTTAATCCACCTCTCTTGCTTGTTCACATTGCGACAGCCATTTTTTTATTCTTTAAATGGTAACGAAATCAGTTTATCCACCTCACAAATGTGATGGCTACTCCGTTTCAGATTAAAATAAAGAAATGTAAGAGTACTGTAAAATAAGGAGAAATATCAAAAGTTTGGAAGTCAAGCGCATGCAAGCAAGCCATTGGGAAAGTGCTCTGCAAGACAATAAAACTCTGTTGCACAGCGTGTTCATTGAACTGTGTGTACAGATAATTTTTACACGACGTCACGTACGCACGCTTCTCACCGTGCTAGCACGCAAACATGGCGGCCAGGATGACGTCAGTGCACCAGATTATCACGTGTACAGTGCCGTCCTTTATGACGGTGACCGTTATTCACAGGATGATAACTACTGTCGACTCGGCGCGACGCGAGCCTCTATGGCTGTCGGGCTATAAAATTTCGAGTTTACGCAGGTTCTCGACGTTCTCGTTACGGCATGATAGCGGCTACGATAACGTCAATGCAAACCATCTATAGCCACTGCTTCACGCTTGGCAGTGTTGACAGGCATTCGTGGCGTTGTTGAACATAGCGCTTCACGAAGCGGTTCCTTCGTAATACCTTCGCAATCAGGCCCAACCTTAGTAATGTTGGGCCTGATTGCTTAGGGCTTTTAGTTGCGCCGAATGAAGAAGGTAGGGAAACAATAAAGTTAAGCTAGTATTTGTATAGTTCCTCGATCAGGTATGCAAGAGAAGGGGGCGGGCACGTCTGCCTGATTAATGCTAACTGAGAATATCTGCATTGCGTGAAAACCCTGAGCACACGTTGACTGGAATCTGGCAATTGCTTTCGCGAAAACTCGTCAAGCGCTTGTCTAAGCCTCGTCGATGCTTTCTGGCTCTTACTGTTTTTTTCCCCCTTCTTTTGTTTGGTTAAGTGTTTTCTTCTGATCTTAAATTCTGTGTGGCTTCTTGGCGTTTAGCATTGCGGTTCAGTCCTTATAGCAGCCTAATTATTTTAATGATTGGTCTGGGTGCGCGTTGGAATATAATTAAAACTTAAAACTTAGCTTCTCGTGGGATATCCGTTCACTGGAATGATAAGAGAAGCCTGTTCAAAAGTCGCGTCTGCTTTTCATTCGGGTATCCGCCAAGACAGTTCTGCGAAACATCTTGATGCAGATGCAGTATAACTAGAATAAGTCTTGCCAATCAGCTGACGGCGGCATCCTCGTCGATAATTATTGCCGCATTTGCAAGCCTTTATCACTAAATTGTGATAAGTTTTCGTTGAACGCATGAACCACCTTTCCTGAGTCTGGAATCCGATCTCAACAGGGCGTCCATGTTAAAGTAATAAGAAAAAGAACTTCATCCCACTCGTTGGGTTCCAGCTAAGAACATCGCAGCTGTAATCTGATCACTCACCACTTCTCCACAAGCATGTGACTTTTTTTCTGATTCTTTATTTCATGACACTTACATGAGCCGACGAACGAACTAAAGAGTCTTTTCACTTGCATGCTGATGGAAGCACATAATAATAACCTCCTGAAATTTTTAACATACCTTGTGCTGCTCATGGAATGATCAATCTTTACAAGAACTACTAAACTAGTGGTAAGGGTAAACAACTCGCCGATATGGAATGCCACCCTGAACGAAATTCATTTTTATTTCGATTATTCGGATAGATTATCATTTTACTGAAAGGAATTGCTGAAGAAATTATAGTTTCAGCGTTTCGGTCCGACGTCAGTGTATTCCGCAGGCTAGGCATTCGTATATTGAAATACACACCAAATGGTACATCGCCATTTCTAGTTTTTTTTTCGCTTGGTTTGCGACGCGGCATAACATCATAATATAAGCATGCAGGCCCGTTTCATAGAGAAACTGCGACAGGGACTTATAAAATGCGTTGTCCATAATCCATCTACCACAGTCTTCTACTTGATCACTCTTCAATTTCACGCCTTTCAGAAAACTTTCGCGAATTGTCTTTGTCCCAGGACACGTCCAAAGTAGGTGGTGAGCATCCGCTGCAGATGCAGGAGCAGATCATTTCCTACGCTGGACAATGTGTTCGTGGGATGGAGCACAAGCACAAGTGACGGCTGGTGTAAGGGCGGCCCCGGCCCGAAGTCTCCGGAGAGAGAGTTCCTCCACCCGAGAAAGATTGTGGGGAAGGGAGCAGACATGCATGAAGATGAGGGCATGCGTGTCACATCGGATAGATTTTTGGGCAATGTAAACAGAGCGAGGGTAAGAGGGAACGGAAAGAGGAGTGACGGGTGTCGGCGAAGAGAGAGCAATGCGATCCACAAGGTCATTGTTGTGGTCATGACCACGTGCCTGCACCCAGTGGACAGTAACATTCACAAGTGTAGAATAGAGAAATTTGTGTATCCGCTCACAAATACGCATTTTTTTTCGTTACTTGCTTGAGATGCTTAACTGCGCCGAGGCTGTCAGTATAGGTGTGGACTTCGTTGATGGTAGGCAAGTTGACAAGCGTTTCAATCTCATCGTGTATAGCCTGTAGCTCAAATAATAAGGGGCCTGAGAATTCTGCTGCGAGTGGCTTGGACCTCAGGGTGTGTCGCACTTGACAAGGCTATTTGCCTCTTTTTGAGTTAACCGCCGTGTCCGTGTATATCACACAGCGTCCCGTAGGTACGGTCGTTTCAGTCGTTGCAATCGGTTGAACCCGCCGGCGGCGCTTTGTGGTCTTGTTAGTGGTTAGTGATGTATACTTCCATGGTGGAAGATTGTCCAAGTTCGTAGTCATGGCACATCCTCCATAGAAATAGGAATGAAGCACCGCGACTGTCGGTATGTGGCACCTTTTGAGCTTTCTTGCTTGCTGTCGCTGTTCAACGAGCTCAGAAATGGCGTTAAGCTGTGCGTGCTCTTGTAGCGTTGGTATAGCTGTTAAACGAGGCAGGGCCGTAATTGCTCTCATGGCACTTCTGTTGACAACCTCAAGTTTGTCCCACTGTTGAGCAGCATTCTTAGGAACTGCGCTTGATATATGATGCGAGGCTGCAGGATGGAGCGAACGAGGCAGCGCGCCACGTCAGTGCGATCCCCACCACTGTGTGGCGCAATTCTGCGAATCAGGTGAACTGTTTCCGCTGATGTCTTGCTTATCTTCTTGATCCACTTCACGCTAGACCCCGACTGGTGAACTTCCAGGTCAAGAATCTGTGGCTGCTCAGTCTGAGGAATCAGCGATGAACCAATCTTGAGATGGAAGTCGCTATCGGAAACTGGCTTTCTGCCCGGTTTGTTGGCAACGTGCACATAGTGAGATTTGTGTCGATATCAGGGCCGGTGTTTTGTAGCGATGCCTTTCCCGTAATAATGCCTTTTCGCGCTTATCGCGCTTTGTCAGTGGTCGGAGTGACGGTCCGCTCGCGTTATCAACGGGATCAGCCGGCCGTGAGCGGTGGATGATAAGACTATAGAATAGAAAAAGTCATAATGCCTCACTACATAATCGCGGCCCTGGAGCCCAGCGGACTGTACGTACTCGTGTAACACATCAAGACCTTTCTACAGTATTTTACATTGTATCTCAAGGTCTCTGCAAGTGGACCACAGTGCGACGTCAACGGCATAAATGATAAATAATTTTGAAGTGTTCGCTGAAGTACTCCTTAGAATAAGATGGTATCTCTGCAGCGTCTTAAACAATGTTCGATTTTATTCTCAAGTGCAAGGCATCATCGGCTAAGATACGTGTTGTTAATCTTTAAGTTCCCAAAATACTTCCAGCAGGACAAATGAAAGGCTCAGTCCCAAGATATAAAATATTTTCTCTCCTGATCCTAATTAAAGTTAAAACTAATACCCATTGCCAGGTGCGGAGATGTAATTGATAAAACATGAGAAAGAGGCATACAAAATTTGAAAACTCATAACGACTTCAATGAAATTGAGAAGCGACAGTATATTTGACTGCTGCACTACGTGTCAGCCAGAGAGGATTATGAACAGAAAATATGAAAAATATTGCGCAGGACGAAGTATATCAAGTTATCTTGTTTTGCCCAAAACAATATCCGACTGGAATTAACTTCCATAAAATGCAGTAGCAGCCAAGAGTGGCTCTTTTGTTGCCTTGGTCCCAGAGCTGTGAGCGCACGTATTCCTCGAGGAAAACGTGCGAGCTATACGCCGAGCGGCATTTAGCTAACATCTATCTAAAATTACCCGTGCTCATTTCTCGTCATAAATTTCTGCATTTATGTTTGTTGCTTCTTGGCCGACATGTATGCTGATGATGTCCGTTGACTTGGGCTTTTCTGTTGGAAGTTTTGTTTGCTTCTTCAATGGTATTCTGATATTCTCCTCTATATCTGTACTTGAATTAGTTCTCCGTTTAAACACATGGAAATAAGCTAGATTGTTAACAATATCACGCAAGTGTCGATGAGACGCTGGGTCAGTGCCTTCTAACGTCAAGAAGCAGCGATATCGGCGATGTCGCACACAAATTTGTCAAACACTCTTTAGTACAAGCGTCATCTGCTGCGACTCTTCCCTTTAGGAGAGTATACGGGCTGCATTTGTCATACTCTCGCGATGATCTTAAAAATTTGGCTAATGATGTATCAAACATGTACACACGTCACTACATTGGCAGAGAGCCGTGTGAATGGTTTTCCCACAAAGAAAGGTCTTAGGTATTCGGCCTCTGAAGAAGTTGGTACAGTCGATCGCGATTGGAGGTAGCACAAGTTAGAACTGGATCGTTCTGCGTAATAAAAGAACCCACACGAGCAAATAACTCAGCGTGACCTACGCGAGGTTCGTCGAACTCATCCCTTCGAGTCCTGGAGTGTGCTTTTTTTCCGACAACAGACCTGGCTAACTTTAGTCTTGGCCAATAGCGTCAGCCACTAACTATCCGAACGACGAGTTATGGCGAACAACCGGCCGCAGCCCAGGGAGCAACAAACTCGTATATCACTGAAACGTCCAGCCTCAGCTGATCGAAGACGCGTTCCCAAACACAAGAGTGTGAATGTTTTTGACCCGACGTCCTGCTTGACCTGCGTACAAGTGGTCGTTCAGTAATAACTTCTATTCGTCAAATGTTTCTCTGTCTTCTTTTTCATTTTGTTTTCTTTTCGATGGCAATTTTCCACGTGTTTGAATAAAAAATTATTTGTTCGTTCATTAAACCCGGAAGGCCCCCTGATAGAGGGTACTACCCTCGAAATATCGTTCCTTTTAGGTTTTGTGTAAGGTGGAATATTCTTGTATGTTTTCATTTTGCATAAGTAAAACGGTGTTAAACATGACAGTAGAAAATGCAAGCAACGGTGTTCCATATATTTGAACTTCTTGATGTGTATATGGACACAAAATATATGTGCAACTATGTTTCAGTAAAATAACTACTGTTATCCGGAACAGTGTTCCGCTTGCCTGTACCTATTGTTTAAACGTTGTTCTGCGCGTCATGTTTAAATATGCAATGCTTAACTTATTCGGGACATCGTTATGGGAAATATTCCTCCATGCGCGTGTAACTGGAACTATGGTAAAGTGCTAATGTCTAACTAAATGCCTGTAACAGCGCTGCGTAAGGACTAACTGAACATTGAATGCTACCTGGATGGCCTCGGAAAAAGATTGAAGGAGGCTTTCCGTAAGACATCCATGATGTTAGAAGTAATTAATATGCGACTCGAAATTGAGGCGTCGCGCAGCAGCGCCGAGTAGACCTGCCTGCTTAGGACTGACATACTTGCAGTTACCTCAGTGGTGACTGGCCTAGCGTAACGAGGTTAAGATAGCGGCATAAGTTAGCACACATCAAAATGTGCTTAGATGAGCGCACAGCCTGCAAGTTGCATGGAAAAATGCATTGAAAAAAAAAATAGGTGTCTCTCGCTCTTGGTCGTCGGGCGTGCATTTTGTTCTAGCATTTGTTATTCACTTTGTCAAGGCTGTCTCAACATTGTTTCCAAAGCACAGGTTCGTTGAAGTTTCAAGGTTTAAGAACTTTTTTCATATTTTTTTATCTCATATGCAACTTGGAAAGTAACCATGCGATGTAAAAGAATTCAGGGTATTTGATAGGAAGGAATTTTTCAACGCCACTTGTCACTATCAGGCCGTAGTCAGGTGACAGAAGCATTGGCACGTTTGTTTTGCGTTTGCAGTGCGTAGGCGCAGGAGCAGTAGAGGATAGCCTCGTCAATTGCACATGTCGATAGCGCACCATTTATCTGATGGCGTTGTTATGGTCCTTGTGCCTTTTATTTTTTTTGTCCGAGCTTGGTGGCATTTGTAGTTATATTACTGCGAAAGCCGCAACTAACCCATACACTTTGAACTTCACCGGCACATTGCTCAAACCATGCCCCTTATTTTCGCTAAACGCAAGCAAGGTGTATTGTTGACTTCACTGAGGTCACCGGACAAATCAACTTCTTCTTCTTCTTCTTCTTCTGGGGTTTTACGTGCCAAAACCAGTTCTGATTATGAGGAAATCAACTGTGAGCCTGTTATGACGCACGAAAATAGGAGGAAAAAAAAGCACGAGAGGTAAGTAATTATTTGAATTGCCAATAGAGCCACAAGCGTGAAAGTTTCGGAACGCAACAAATTCTCCCTAAGTTCATTGAATTTGAAGTTGGTGAGTTGAACAATTATTGAAGGGCTCTGCGAAATACGGCGAGTAATGGCAGTATGACATTTAGAAACGCGTTATTAGGAATTTTCATTTTCAAAGGCAGTGTTTGATCAACGCGCTTTTCGCTGCGCACTTCGATTCGACATAGATATGTCAGCCCATTTTCGTTAAACGTGATCTTGGTGGCATTTGTAGTTATGCCTGGGTTGTATGTAACATTTTGTGCCGCTCGTAAAACAGACTTATTATTGGCTTAGGAACTCCTAAATGCCTTGTTCATTGTGCAGGCCGTTATTACCCCCAAAGCTTTTAATTTCACCTGTCCACAACTTACAACGTGACCCTTAATTTTCCTAAATCTGAAGTTTGTGGAACGTAGCGTTCCTTCGGCACACTGTGAAAGATGGCGTAAAATGAGCGTAATACGCTTTCAAATATTTGATAATTTTTTTTCACAGTGGTTGTATCGAATACACCTATGTTTAACTTTGCAGACAAATTTGCCATAACATTCTCTCTATGTTCACTTATTGTGATCTCGATGGCATTTGTAGTCGTGCCAGGCCAGCGTGATCAATTTTTCGCCGTTCCTAAAATACACTGATAACGCTCCGGAGCACTTGCATTCGTAGTTTAAGCACAAACGTCAATGAACCTACGCACTTCAACATTTTCCCACCCACTACCCATAACATTCTCCTGACGTTCGCTTAATATAGACAAGGTGGCTCGCTTAATTAGCCGAGGACGTCGGAGAAAACAGCTACAAGCCCCTTCTTCTGCACGAAATTTGAAGTTGGTGTATTGCGCAGTTGTTTTAGGACTATGGAAAATATTGCAGATACTGGCCGTATAATACCGTGGAACGTTTGAATAAGGAACTTTCTACGGAGGCTGAAATTACACTACACTGTTCAAACATTTAACATTCATCACTCACAATATGCGTTATTTTTCAACGAAATATGAACGCTGCGCCTCGTACATTTCACTGATGAGCCCCAGGACAAGCAAATACATGCCTTGTATAAGGCACAAAAATGGGATGACGACCAATATTCAGGAAATATTCTGAACGCACCTAATTAAGCTGCACACTTCAAACGTGTGGCTCAGGTCACAAATACAGTGGTCCCCATTTACTCCAAATAGGAAATTTCTGCCGTTTATGGTCCTCCAGGATTGTGGGGAAACTTCTTTAAGCGTTTCTTACAATGCGTCTAAACGGGTCCTAAACGAGAGTTTACCAATTTTTTTTTAACCCACAACTGACACACACAAACTTCCAAAAATGTGCCTCCATATTGTCCCTAAGAATCCCCACATTCCCTTAAAGTGAGAACATCGTGAATGGTTAAGATTTTCAGAAAACTGCGAAAGCTAGCATATAGCATTTGTGAGCGCTTATAGCCGGATAACGGCTTCGCTGTAAATTGACATACATAACAAGCACGTTTGTGTTGCTAGGCGTCACCTGTCTGAGCGGAGCTCATGTGGTGCGGGGTTTCTGTGGAGCATACTTCCCCACGGTCCTTGTTCGCGTGTTGCCATGGCGCAAACTCCCTTGAAACTCTGGCAGGGACCCAACTCGTCGTTCCCGGTATCATCATCATCATCATCTTGATCATCATCAACCTATTTTTATGCCCACTGCTCTCTCGCTGTCTGTTAAAGTTACGCAAAACACGTTTCGTTAGATCGCTCTATGCGTGGTCCCTAACTTGTTCTCGAGTTTCTTTGTTAATATCCATGTTCCTTCCCAACAATTAGCACCGGTACAATGCAATGGTTGTACTCTTTTAAGGGACAGTGGTGAGATCCTGCATAGTGGTTTACTGCGTAGCGCAAACTAAAGGGGTAGTATACAGGGTGTTTCAGTTAACTTGGGCCAAACTTTAGAATACGCAAATGGCTACGTTGCTGGACAGAAATAATGTAATGTTTGCCGTCTCTTGGAGATACTCAGATTATTTTCGCATTCCGCTTAATTAGATAATTCGTCTTAATTAATAATCAACTTCTCAGTTATTCTAATTAGATGAAAAGTATCAATGAGAAAGTCGTAGAGCAACATGAGAAACTCCTAATACACTTTTATGTTGCTAAATACGCGCTACATAATTGTGTTTTTCCGAGCGGGAAAGAAGCCCGCGAATACACGCGAAATGCCTCGAGCGACCTGTCGCGCGGCAATTTATTTTATTTATTTATTTATCACAATACCTACAGCGCCCGCAGGCATTACAGCGGGGGCAGGGGGAGAAGGAAACAAAGAACCAATAAATAAAGCAGGCAAAACAAAACATGTACGCGGTACACTTTCATACTTGCACATACACACAAAAACACGATCTTACTTCAGTGGGCGTATTAGAGTTTGAAAATACATGGTTTGAGAGAATCGTCGCGGACATCGGATGGTAACCTGTTCCATTAGCTTATGGTCCTGGGAAAAAATGACATTTTAAACGCTTTAGCATTGCAGGTCATTTCTTTAACGTTATTTTTATGGTCCAGTCGTTGAGAAACGTAATCAGGCTTTTAAAGATATTACCCGGGGTCACGGAGGAAGATTATTTAGGAGTAGAAACTCCCGTCAGCGCGGGCGCTCGCGTGCGACCAGATAACGTCACATTATTATGCGCCGACGGGGGCGCATGCAGTGGCGGCGCCTTGCGGCACGTCACACAAGCAGCAGCCCGGCGGATCGGTGGTGCCGCTCGGGCGCGTTCTCTTCGGCGGCGCCCGTGTCTCCCGCGCTCAAAGTAGACGACACAGGCGTTCGGCGTTCGCTTCAGCGTGCACGCCGTAGCGTTGTTTTTGTGGGCGTTTAAGTCAAACAGTAACTGTTCTTGTCGATGTCTGTTCGAGGGCCGTAATACTAACAACGCTGATACGTGCAGTGTACCCTTGTTCGGAAATTGCTAGCCTAAGATGGGATGCGGGTGGGATGCGTGAGTGCCCTCAGTAGAAGTTGTGAGGCGCGCGGCCGAACGGGAGCAACGCGCGCGGCCGCGAAAGAGAGAAACACACGTGACCGGTTGCCTTGGCAACCAAGACGGCGGTAATTTCTTTCTCGGCCGCCAGGTGCCGCCAGCAAGATAGTGGCTCCGCGGGCTTGTGACATTATCTGGTCGCCGCAACTGGCGGAGTTTCTACTCCTAAAGGTTTCTTGCTCCGTGCCCGGGGTCTATACCTGTTCGAGAGTGGAATATGTTGTGAAAGAGTTTCATTCTGAGATATTTCCTGCGTTGCTGCAGTGGTTCCCAACAGAGGCTTTCTTTCGCTGTTAAAACACTGTATTTCCTGGCGTAACTTTAACAAGCAAAACCAACGGCTATGCTTTGAATTCTTTCTCAACTGTTCTCGTCACGTGCCGACCCCGGATCCCACACAGCACAAGCATAAGTCTTCAGTAACGCAAAGTCGGCTCTGCAACTACTTAGACTGGTGTTGAAAGAAAGCGCTTACAGAGTGTTGGCTCTTCAAACTGCCGAGCTATACACTTTAGCGCAAGAAAACGGCCACCACATCACATTTCAGTGGATTCCCAGTCACTGTGGTATACACGGCAACGAATTGGCTGATGCCGAAGCGAAGAAAGCACTGGAAGAACCAGAGTCAATGCTTGCGATTCCTTTTTAGAGAGCGGACGCCAACTGCCTTCTCTCCAGTGTCATCCGAAAATCGACAGAAAAGCACTGGGACAATCCGGATAATCGACACAGACGACTGCAGAGATTGGACCCTACCATGAAATTTAGGCTACCACCGAAAATTCAACGCAGCTGTGCCAGTCTACTGCACAGACTAAGACTGGGGGTAGCGTTTACGCGCGGATACGTACACGTCATGCGACGCACCGAGTCTCCAGACTGTGATTTGTGCAATGTCAAAGAGACTAGAGGTCATGTGCTTTGTGACTGCACTAGGTACGTGCAAGAGCGTCAAAGGTTGAATAATGACCTTACGTGTCTCGACAGCCCACCGTTGTCGGAGGACGTTATTTTAGGCCCTTGGCCAGACACTCAATCAAGTTTCAAGGCCATGCAGGCGCTACTGAACTTTTTAAAAAGTACGGGCCTGGACTGTAGGCTTTGAGCATGCCAAAGTGCTTGCCATATGTTTTACATCCTCCTTCTCTCATCATCGTCACCCATCATGCGCCTCTTTCTTCCCTCTTTCTTTCCCTCTTCCCCTTCCCCCAACGCAGAGTAGCTGGCTAGAGGAATTCACCTCAGGCCGACCTCTTTGCATTTCGCATCATTAAACTTATCTCTCTCTCTCTCATAATCCAGAACAGAGCGGACATTTGATTTGTACAATGATACCTGTGTCTCCAGTGGCAACTTCTTTGCATTTCTGCGCAGGAAACCTAGAACACGGCATGCTTTAGTTGTGATATGATCGATGTGTCGGCTCCAAGAAAGAACAGGTGTGAAATAAACGCCAAGATGTTTGAGCTCCTGAACTGATAATATAGTGGCTGAATTTAAAGAGTAACGGTATTCATGAGTTCTTTTTTATCTCGAAAAACGCATATGAACGTTTTTTTTTTCATGTTAATCAGCATGTGCCACTTGTTGCACCATTCATTTATTTTGTACAGGTCATTTTGTTAAACATTGAAGTCATGGGTAGTACGAATAGTCCTGTACAAAATACAATCATCGGCAAATAGCCTGATTTGCGATGAAATTCCGGAGCAAACATCATTTATATAGATGAGAAACGAAAGCAGACCTATGACTGATCCTTGGGGCACGCCAGAGGACACATAAACTTCATGGATGTTTTGCCATTAAGCACAACTTTCTGTCTTCTTAAATTTAGGTATTCTTTTATCCAGTTAAGAACCGTAGTGTTTATATTATACATTTCTCATTTTTCTCTAAGTAAAGAGTGAGGGACAACATCCAATGCCTTCTTAAAATCTAGAAACAAACAGTCAACAGAAAAACCCTGATCCAAAGCTCCTGCTAAATCATGCGTCAACTCAAGCAACTGTGTTGTACAGGAAAATCCACTACGAAATCCATGCTGCTGGGGGCTGAGCAAAGAGTGCACGTTCATGTGGCTCATAACATTACTGTAAAGCACATGCTCAAGTATCTTACATGCAACGCTAGTAAGCGAGATAGGCCGGTAATTCAAAACACTACTTCGCGGTCCACCTTTATGCACAGGTACGACATGGGTAAGTTTCCAGTGATCCGGTAAGGAGATTTCTAGTAAAGATTTAGTAAAAATTACGCACAGGTATTTAGACACTTCCCGTGGGCACAAAGAAAGCAGTGCCGGTGACAAATCACCAGGCCCAGTTGCTTTAGACGCATACAATGTCTTGAGAGCGGCCTCTATTCCTCGTTGGTCGATCATGATATCGTCCATGGGCTCACCCAACACTGGGGTGGATCGCGCCACAGTGTTTTGAATGTCAACACGAGCAGCATACACAGAACTGAAAAACGAGATAAAGCACTCGGCTTTTTCAATGACGTTATGGACGGTAGCACCGTCGCTATCAAGGGCCGGTATTGATAATGCATCTTTACTGTTCATTTTAAAGAATTGCGATAGTTCTTTCGGGTCTTTTCTATATACGTAGGTGGAACGTGTTAAAGTACTTACAGTCTTATTATAGCGTATAGCAGCAACCTTCGGTTTGCAGATGACATTGTCGTATTCAGCAACAATGGAGACGAATTACAGCAAATGATTGAGGACCTTAATCGAGAAAGTGTAAAAACTGGGTTGAATATGAATATGCAGAAAACAAAGATAATGCTCAATAGCCTGGCAAGGGACCAAGAATTCAGGATCGCCAGTCAGCCTCTAGAGTCTGTAAAGGAGTACGTTTATCTAGGTCAGTTACTCACAGGGGACCCTGATCACGAGAAAGAAATTTACAGAAGAATAAAATTGGGCTGGAGTGCATACGGCAGGCATTGCCAAATCCTGACTGGGAGCTTACCACTGTCGTTGAAAAGAAAATGTACAATCATTGCATTCTACCGGTGCTAACATATGGGGCAGAAACTTGGAGGTTATCAAAGGAGCTCGACAACACGTCATTGCAGTCACTCGGAGGATGGCCTGAAGAAAAGCGTCAGTGGAGCCAAAGCATCGCCGGCCGAGTAATATATGCTGCTTTGAAAAGCCCGCGTACTTTCTCTGGCTAGTCTTCAAGTCTCGTCTACAGGTGTAATTAGAATTACGGGCAACATTAACATAAATATTTGACGGCAAATAAATTTGACACTGCTTCGTGTTCTTCATTTTATCATATGTGATACCCGTGCCATCCGGGCACCGAAAATGGCATTAACTTTCTGATGCCGTAAGATTTAATGTCATTCGCATGGTGCCACACGCGCAAATCAAATGGCATTCGCCTTCAGGCCATTAATCACCGAAGGCATTCGCCCGAACTCATTCGAATGAGAAATACGTACTCTCGACGCCATACCTTGCTCAGTGCTGTATAATTAAAGTATTTGAAAGTCTCTACCATCTAAAAAATAATTTACAATAACTTTCCACTACAACGCTCCTGCAAGGAGTTGTACTTGGTGAACTTACTCCGGTCAGCGTTGGAACGGGCTTCGACGGGCCAAGCACCATTTTGATTTTCGGCGTCGGATTGTGAGCCGACTTTAAGGTGATCAGTGTAAGCTTGGTCTTTGGAAGCTGGCTTTCCCACGTTGAGTGTTGCAGTGAAGCCTACTCATAAAGAAAAATGTGACGCGAACGGAACCCGATAACGCTGTCGCGTTCCACTCTTAAAGGCGAAGCTTAAGCGTCCTCCAAATTTTTTTTTGTTATTTTCACCTGCGCATGCGTCGACAGGTGGATTAAAACACCCTTAAAAATTTCTTGTGCGTCAGCCGCCACGCACACGAGCTCGTAATCTTTCGCATTACGCAGATGTTTACTACAGTTCAGTTTGCAACTTTTTTCTTTTCAGATATCAAATGGTTTTATCCATGCTCGCGCTGTTTGATTCCTGCTGTCACTACTTCGTTTTAAAGGGGACGCTCACATCAAGATGAATGTTGCTTTACATGTTCCATTTTTGGTCTGCTACACTGTAATTGTATACCCTAACAAATGAGTGATTGATATGTTGCACGTATGCCTACAGGAGACTTACGGCTGCTATGTGAGGGTCTTCAGGCACATTCAAGCTGTATGTCGCAGCTTTTTGCCTGGAGGACCCCCAACAACGTTTGTTGGTAATAAAGTCATTGTCATTGTCACCACCACTATCATCATCATCATAATAATCATTTAGGCGACCTGATTTCCGCCTAACACCTTTACCTATACCTTGAAAGAAGTGATCAAAGGCACAAATAGAACGGGAAGATGTTGATGCAACTGAACAATATACTATCACCATACATATTGCGAAAAAAAGTTATTAAAAATTTGTACATGCGCAAACTTATCTGTGTAGAACCGAAGCAAGAAATGAAGACTTGGGCGACCAGGTGCGAACACTGTCAAGCGTCTAGATGTCTTGCGGAGAAGTAGACCACCGCGACTCTTATTTTGAATCGGGATTGAATGCGCTTTTTGCCAGAAAATACTGTCTTAAGACCTAGACAAGGCACTTAATAAATTATGTACTATACAAGCAAAGTGAAAAATGTCTGGTTTAGAGAGCAAGCTCCAGCAGGCAAGTGACTACTGCATTAACGTACAGGGTATTATGACGGCTGTGCAATTGTGTAACAACCAATTGCTGCGTATGAACATTTGCTTTCTCATATGAGCTTCCATTCCTTTTGCTGCAGGTGACTCCATTGTTAAGTTATACCTATAGGTCCAAAAATATGAGTCCTTAAAACAGAATAACACGTTTGACTGTCATCTATAGAATGCCGTATAATCTTAACAGGCAGCGATGATGCCGTTTCTTTCTTTCTTTCTTTCTTTCTTTCTTTCTTTCTTTCTTTCTTTCTTTCTTTCTATATTATTGCATTACACTACAGTACATTATAATAGGGCTCATATGTATATAATAATTGCATTCTACCAGTGCTAACATATGGGGCAGAAACTTGGAGGTTAACAAAAAAGCTTGAGAACAAGTTAAGGACCACACAAAGAGCGATGGAACGAAAAATATTAGGCCTAAGGTTAAGAGACAGGAAGCGAGCGGTGTGGATCAGAGAGCAAAGCCGATATTCTTGTTGACATTAAGAGGAAAAAATGGAGCTGGGCAGTCCATGTAATGCGTAGGATAGATAACCGGTGTACCACTACAGTTACAGAATAGATACCAAGAGAAGGAAAGCGCAGTCGAGGACGGCAGAAGACTACGTGGGGTCATGAAGTTAGGAAATTTGCTGGCTCAAGTTGGTATAAGTTAGCGCAAGACAGGCGTAATTGGAGATTTCGTCCTGCAGTGGACATAAATATAGGCTGATGATGATGTTGTATTTTATTAGTTTGATCACTTTGTGTCAAACAAAGAATCTTCGAGTTAGTTATCACAGAATACAAAGCTCTTTTTTTCAGGAGCCTGTGGAATAAACTACGGTGCAATCGTCTCCGTACAAGCGAAGTAAGTGAACCCTACTCGCAGGGACGCATCAAGGAAAAATAAAATTGACAGCGCAGGTTTACACTTGCAAGCAACTGAACGGTAGCATTCAGAACAACGAAGACAAGGAGCTTCTAGCTGCGCCTAACCGTAGACGGCGTTGAAAGCTTCCAAAAAGCCCAGAGTGACATCCAACCCTACGAGTGAATTAGGCCAAGTTTCTCATTACACGTCTGAGTGACACTTTGGGAGTCGTATGAGTGGTAGACGGCTCGGTCTTGGGTCAATAACTGACTGTCTTGACGCTGGTGGAAAGTGATAAGTAAAGACATAACAAAAAGAGGAATGGTCTCCAAATTTCGGACGCTCGCGGCAGCACCATATATGTAGTGAAACTGATACCTAACTCCATCTCCGATTTTTTCTAAAGTGCTTACTTGGCCCATTTGTGGTGGCTACGTATTATAAAACAGCGTGTGACTTGGACGAGGCCGCTAACGACACGAGTCTGTCCTGTTACTCGTCGTTTGGTCCTGTGCATATTCTGGCACGAGCGCCTCTGTCGTCTGCTACGCTGTTGAACAATTTGCAGCCCTCAAAAGTTAATAATGATATAAATAAGACAAACTCTCACTCATCCTTACAAGCTTATTGGGTGTATCAGTGTGAGTTACAGGCCGATTTGCGCCCTTATTTGCTTTTAATGCTATAAAACACTTTACAGTGTAGTTGATTAAGTTGCAAAATATGAAACAGCGCAAAGGGCGCGAGCTTTATTACAGCTTTATTTTTCTGAACACGGCATGACCTGCATATTTGCGTGAAAGGCCTTTGAAGGAGTGTTGCTCGTATTGCTTTTATTTTTGCTCAAGTTTTTGCAGAAAGGTTGCATTTTACAGTATTGATCGTTCAATATTACGGTTGGCGCTGTTACATGTCCGGTTGGTCAAGAAGCGAAAATGCGAGCTTGCCTAAGCCAATCGCTGTAAGTGGTGTCAAAAACATGACTTTCGGCGTCACCTCGTCACTTCCCACGTCTGCAGCATATGGCAAAGCATGACGTTCGACATTGGTTTCAATTACTCTCTGTGGGGTGGAGGAAGGGGGCGGTGGAGTAGGGGCATCACAGCGAGCACAGACGAATGCTAAGTTGGAAGATTTTGTTTCTCACAAACCATAACCTGAGTATTTCATTGCAGCACTCTGGAAGCTAGGCAAATTCTTAGCCAGTGGGAAGGTCGAATGCTCCTCGAGATGTGCTCATCCGCGCCCCGTCGTCTGCTCAGCGTGTGCTTGCCATCCCGTCGGTAGATGCTCCAAGGCTGGTGGATTGACGCAACAAAAAAATGTTTTGACGCCGTACGTAACATAAGCTGCGTTTACATACATGCTATACGCGGGGCCTCGCTTCATTGGTACGCTTTCCCTGCAGTTACCTTGAAGCCTCCTTAGCAAGTGGTAAGGAGGAACACCCTTGTAAAGGTTCATCTGCCCAACAGCGTCTGCTTGGCGTCTGCATGGCGTTTGCTCGCTACCGTCATCACGTGCTACGCTAGAGCGGATTAGTGAATAGGTGATGTCCAAAGCTCGACGTCTATGACGTGTTTCCAGCTCCCTAAATTGCTTCCTCCGCATCCAAACAGCAAAAGCACAACCTTTAAGCGCCGCATTTTAAATCCAGTGGGTGCCACCCTTTGAGCCGTGGATGGACACCACCTATTAGCGATGCCGTGAAGAATTAGGATTCATAGCGTTGCGCATTGTCAACCCATCACCAGTGCTAATGCTGTGGCGCCATCTGTTAACTAAAAATCAAACCAGCTTTACGGCTGGGTTCCGTGTCTGTATAGTCCTAGCAGCGCGGTAACAAACAGCCGATCTCACTATTTACGACAAAACATACCTAATGATCTGATCTCAGGATGAGATAAGACTGATGATGGATTTTGCCACTTCTTTCTTGCTGACAGGGCAGGAGAGCCAGCAACAAGCGCGCATTCGGATCGAAGTGGGTGGTCTGCGCTGCATGGGCGTGGCCAAGTGGCCATGGTTAGGGTGGTTATTACAGTTACCGGTGGTAATTAACTGCCACAGTTATTCTCGGTATACGACGTGCATGCGCAAAGGTCCTAACGGATTCCATGTATCGCGGTACCGTACCATGTAGCAAGCAAAAATAAAGCTCTCCATGCGACCAATAATTAGCAAGTTTCGCACGGAACTATATTTCGCTGCGCAGGGATATTGTCTGTGTACGCCTCGTAACCTTCAGCAATGCTACAAGGTACTTGTGACATGGAGTGTAAGCAAGGTACAGTTCCAAATGCCATATCGATTGATCGGGAAAATAAATATATGATTGCTGTGAAATTTGTGACAATGTAAACAGTCGAAAACGGAAAATCGTTTTTTTTTCTGTATGCTACAAAAAAGTCATATCACCACCCGGACGGTCTTCTAGGCCTGCGCTCTGAAGCTCGACAACGTCCTAAAGGCTACATGCATGATGAGAGTGACAAACAGGAACGTAACGAATTATTTTATTCATGCATAATTAATGTCGTATTTACTTGTGGATCATTACGAAGGAGCCCTCTCGCCACCTTTCCCGTCTCCAGAAATGAAAGTGATCGGTGGCAAAAGCATGCGCTAGTTTCGGAACAAGTTAAGCCGAAGCTGCAATTGAGAAGGCTGTCTTATTGTACTGTCAACTAAGCCAGTGTTCGCTTGTTCGCTAACCAAGCCAGGCTTAGCGCCAAGTGCCGGGCCCTGACTTTCTTATAGTCTGTTTACTGTCCAGAATCGGGCAGTAAAAAGAAAAAAAATGTTATTAGGCGTGCTGTTTCCAGTTGCTTGCTATTTTTTTTTTTTTGTTGTATTGTTGTTACTGCGAGAAGTAATAGGGTGGTTAGGCTGACAAGACATGCCTAGGAAAAAAAAAAGAAAAAGAAAGAAAGAAAGAAGAAAGGAACCGAAACGTGGGGAAACTGCGACCCAAAGATTTAATGATTCACATCGGCCTGAGTCGTCCAAGTAACCGTCTCCAGTACCTTATCTTCGCAGTTCACATTGAATTGTCTGCCATGGAAACAGTCGGACTGGTGACACTCCGGCAGCTTGGTTAGTCGGGCAACCGGCGTCCAAATAACTCTCATCAGGCGAGCCGCAGCGAATCTCGGGTCTTCCCAGTTTACATCTCCATGCTTTAAATTCGGGATACCATGCCTCTAGAAGTCTCAAACATCGGTCAGTCTGCTGTACAAACTGAAAACAGAAAAAGACAAGAAAAGAAGCTTTCTAGATGTCTGCCGAGGTCGAAGGGGCAATAAGTCAACAGTCAAAACCACAAAACTTCTGGAAAGTTTGGTCTGATTGCACGTCGTCGATGTCGTCTCTCTGCAATTGGCGTCCCGACTAACTGTGCTTTACTTCGACGTTCCTTTAATTATGCCACGGATTTAAAGAACATTAGGCAACTTTAAGAAATGCGGACACTTCTGCAATTCCTCTGACGGTTAAGTCATTTCATGCGATGGCAGCAGGCTCTCAAAAATGACACTATGCCATCTTGTCGCAAACAACTTCCTTTTGCGATGCCCACAACGTCGTTCCAATTTCACTGCAGGATTGTCTGTTGTGGCTTCCGATAAACACACGCAGTCACTACTACTCCACCGGGCTGGGCTACCGCGCGATACTTTGCGACACATTGCTTTTTTTAGACTATACAGAAGTTTTTTGAGATCACCGGCGGCAGATAGCACAATTCTAGTCATTGTGCTTTTATTACTCTAAGAGGTGGGTACGTGTGCAGCTTGCATATGGAATTGGGTGGGAAAATTGCTTGTGAAATTGAAATTCATAATCGAGTAAATAAAAAGAATCATAATTTTGAACCAATTACTTTAACTGCGCGTAGTGCAGTTTACGAATTGTAGCTGGCGAATTCGGAAGGCGTGTTCACTTGTAACGGATTCTCAGGATGACACCAGTTTCGAAATATTCATTTACAAAGTGTGCAACGATACACATTGACGTTATATTTGTTATTATTATTATTTCTTGGCTTCACTGCGTAAAACAGCATTAAAAAGGTTGAAAAGGTAATTAGCCAGTGTAAATACATGCTTATGTAGCCTATGCTGGGAAAAGTCGATAAAGGGAATAAAAGGTGATCGAAGATGGGATGAGCTAAGAAAGAGAGCGTACTGACTCATTCCAACGTTTTACAACTTCTAGAAGTGATCAGCAGAGTCGGCAAGGCCGTAGGAACAGCGTGTTTAAAGCCTTCCGCGTGAAACTTGGTCCTTAAAAGCTTCATGTTACCTCATTTTTCAATATGGTCATTGTTAAGTTTTTCAACCACCGTTTCTGAATAGATTCAGTACTAATCGCCAGCACTTCGCTCACACAGATAATCAATATCCTTTACCCACAATTATTTCAGGCGTGCTTCAGAGCATGGCCCTTGGCCAAGTGCTACTCGTGATATACATGAACGACTTACCGGCTATCACTTTTTTCTAACATGACACTCTTCGCTGATGACTGCGTCATTTGTCGTCCACGTAACAACATATCTGGGGAGGTTATTCTGTAGAGTCTACCTAGTGGACTGTCCATTCCGGCTGTCACTATTGGCTGAGGCCTCACGAGCGCGAAGGAGACTGGCTGGCACCTTCGCACTCGTGAGGCTTGAGCCAATGGCGACAGCCGAAGTGGACAGTCCACTAGATGGACTCTTACAAAATAACCCCCCTCCCTCCCCTCCCCCCTGATGTTCACTCGCTTAAATTTGACCTTTATAAAATCGAAACCTGGTGTCATAAATTGCTGAGGTTCTTAAATACGAAACGAAAAGGTCGCCCATTTTCATTTCGTTGCCGGCAATGTTACTCAACATCAAGATATGTAATTTACAGCTCCGAAGTTCCATTTGTGCATACATACTAGTACCTAGGTGTTAACTGGTCATCGGATTTTACATAGTCAATGCCTGTTACTGAAGAAGCTAACCGCATTCTTGGTTGTCTATGTTATTATTTAGAACCTCGTTCCGACAGACTACACACCTATCATACATTGTTCAAGCCTAAACTTGAACACGTATGCGCTGTTTGGAACCATCACTAATGTATAACTTTATTAAAATGCCACAGTTCGTAAAACAAAAATGAAAACTGTAGCAGGACTTCTTTTCTGACATTACCCACTATCAATCAATTATCAGCAAAACTGATGTGTGCCGATTCCTCAAGTTTATCGTGCATTATCTTGTGCTCCTTGTACTTCATTACCCTGTAGGGAAGCGCAGACGAGGACGGCAGAAAACTAGGTGAGTGAAGTTAGGAAATTCGCAGGCGCAAGTTGGAATCAGCTAGCGCAAGACAGGGGTTATTAGAGATCGCAGGGAGAGGCCTTCTTCCGGCAGTGGACATAAATATAGGTCGATGATGATGATGATGATGATGATGACCTTGTACTCCCGCCATCAAGTCAGCCCGTCGTCAATCACAACACATCAATCACGAAAAAGCAGTGTAACCGCAGTCAGCACGCATCACTGCGCAGATTTCTTCATTTTTTTTTCGTCAAGATATTACAAGATTGAATAGCCTTCTCCCTGATATTGCGCTCCACTCCAGTATCAGCGACTTCAAAGCTGCGATCGACCAACGGTACAACACTTAACGCTACTGTAATAGCCTACCCCTTATGCAAAACAGTGGCCTTTGAGGTATTGTGAATAAATAAATAAATAAATTGCTGGGGAAAGTCAGCGCAGTGCATGTTTTGTCTAATTTGTCCTTTTTTTGTTGATCATACATAAACTATGATATTCCTGCAGCGCTTTGCGTAATGGGTGTAGTGATGAAAGCGGATGTGTTTTCTATCTAAGGTACAATATGAAAAAAAAAATATTTTCGCTGAGGTAATGTGCTTTGTGAAGTGCGTAATAGATCGAGATGTGCATCTTAATATTCACCGCTGAAAGAGTGAGAAATGACGCTACGATAGAAAAACCGGCGAAGAGCTCAGCCATTACGACTTAGGGTTTAGTTTTAGATATTTTTTCTTGCCCTTTACCTACGTAGTTCGCAGCCACACTATACCCTATGCAAACCATCTGACCAACCATTAGCTGCCCTTGTGAATGTAGGTTTCTATTCTACATTTGGTTCACCGTCTCGCGCGGCAATTTTGCACTATAATTTATCTCGAAGCGTAAATCTTAGTTTTCCGTTTTTTCTCACTGAACATTCTCTTAACAACTTTTTTTCTTCTCCAATCCCCGTAAGCAGACCTGTGTGGGAAATTAGTACCTTGCATATTTTATCAAATAAGTCCAGTTCTTCCATAGTAACCCTTAGCTTAGTGGTCCTATACCTCCCCGTCCCTTATTCACTCAGGGCCGACTGGTCAGGATGTATATATATATATATATATATATATATATATATATATATATATTTTCACGTGGCAGTGACGCTGAAGAAAACAGTCCTAAAACTGTGTATGACGAAACTGCTTCTTTATTGCGCGAACATGTGCCCACACAAGCAAGCTACACTCGAAGCACAACGATAGCGGCGAACACTGTCGGCGACCTTCAAAAATCTGATCAGTGGCGAAACGCGTCGGCTTTTATACGCGAGTCATCGAAATTTCCAGATTAATCCCTGGTGCCCGCGTGTCTTCCAGAAAGTTATAGACAATTCGCGTCGCTCACACAATCAGATTGCATGAGCGTCGGTGACCACAGAAGCATCGATAACGTTCGAGAAACTTCCAATGCAGGCGCGTGTAGCGCCGAGCGCTAACGTTCAACATTGGTTAGCCGGTGGAAAGCGGCCACCGGTGACAGATAAAAATGTATACGTCTCTCTCTCTCTCTCTCTCTCTCTCTCTCTCTCTCTATATATATATATATATATATATATATATATATATATATATATAGTTATATAGTTATGTCAAATCATGGCGCCGCCGCAGCATAGAGACCCGTCAGTTTAGTTTCGATGACCGGTGACTGTTCCCGACGTTATCGTTGTGATTTGAGCGTTCCTTGTCCCTCTGAGCACAAGCTGGCGCATTGAATAATACTATTTTTTACTCACACTTTTCGTGTTGTTTTGGTTCTTTTCCGTCGCATCTAATGTAACAATATTCGAATTCCTTTATTTGCAAAAGAAGCAGCAACTGCAACTAACATCCCGTCCTTACCGCGGCTGCCAAAAACTCTGGCATTATCAAGAATGCTGTTAGTGATGCTGCTGCTGATGACAGTATTCTTTGTATTGTGCCGATGAGTCATCAAGATACAAAGATAAGGCAGAATTTATTGTGATATATGTACACGGAAACCGCTTGAACCTGCTTACGAATCAGCGTGGAGCATCCGGTATTATACCAGCGTATTCACTCGTTCACGCTTTTCGTCTTACCCTGGAGTCCACCTTCCTCGATGCGTCCTCATCAGCCTATATTTATGTCCACTGCACGACGGAGGCCTCTCCCTGCGATCTCCAATTACGATCTCGATGCATATTCTGCATCGAATTTCTCGGGCAATGCCACTTTTTTCCGCAATCTATCTTCGCTGTGGTCTGGCTTACATCACTACGGGTCAGTGCTGCGCTGTTTCCATGGTGGTGGTCCAGCAAAGAGCTCGTACTATGTTCTCGTGCAAGACACCTCACATTTGTCGAGACCTAAGACGAATGGTCGGCGCGCGTCTGCGGCATTTGGACTCGCTGAAAGCTACAGCATGCTGTCCCATGGCCGTAACGGCTATTCGTGAAAAATGGCCTCCTTGTGCCGCGAGCATTGCGTTGGGCGGTCGCCTAACATTGCATCAGATTTTGATATTATGCTGGCACATGTATTGTTCTCGGCATTTTCTCGATTTACTGCCACACGTCGATTCTGATGCGTACTTTAGTGACTTTGTATCGCCCCTGTCTTGCGCTAGCTGATTCCAACTTGCGCCTTGCAAATTTCCCAACTTCATCACCCTACCTAGTTTTCTTCCACCCCCCTTCTCTTGGTATCCATTCTGTAACTCTAGTGGTCCACCGGTTATCAACCCTACGCCTTACATGGCCTGCCCAGCTCCATTTTTCCCTCTTAATGTCAACTAGAATATCGGCTAGCTTCGTTTGCTCTCTGATCCACATCGCTCTGTTCTTGTCTCTTTACGTTAGGCCGAACATTTTTCGTTCCATCGCTCTTTGTGCGGTCCTTAACTTGTTCTCGGGCTTCTTTGTTAACCTCCAAGTTTCTGCCCCATATGTTAGCACCGGTAGAATGCAATGATTGTACACTTTTCTTTTCAACGACAATGGTAAGCTCCCAGTCAGGATTTGGTAATGCCTGCCGTATGCACTCGAACCCAATTTTATTCTTCTCTAAATGTCTTTCTCATGATCAGGATCCCCTGAGATTAATTGACCTGATAAACGTACTCCTTTACAGACTAGAGTATGACTGGCGATCCTGAATTCTTGTTCCCTTGCCAGGCTATTGAACATTATGTTTGTCTTCTGCATATTAATCTTCAACCCCATCTTACACTTTCTTGGTTAAGGTGCTCAATAATTTGCTGTAATTGGTCCCCATTGTTGCTGAATAGGACAATGTCATCTGCAAACCGAAGGTTGCTGAGTTATTCGCCGTTGATCTTCACTCCTAAGCCTTCCCAGTCTAAGAGCTTGAATACTTTTCTAAGCATGCAGTGATGGAATAACATTGGAGAGACTGTGTCTCCTTGTATGACCCCTTCCTTGATAGGTAATCATTGTAATCTTTACCTTGATAGGTAATCTTTCTTGAGGGTAATTGGCGATCATAGGTAGAGGCCTTCATCCTGCAATGGACATAAATATAGGCTGATGATGATGATGATGATGAACTTTGTATTTGCCTCCATTAGAATACGGCTGCCATGGCCAGGATAGAAATCATGACCATGCACTCAGCAACACAACGTCGTAGCCCTTGAACTTGAAGAAGGGTACTTGCCTGCGTCGGACTTCGGACCAAACCTAGCCTAACCAAACTTGAGGCTCGTCTTTTTGCCTTACTGTCTCGGCTGATAGGTTTCTCGAGAAAGGTGTGGCGGGATATTGGTTGTGGAAATTTCGATGAATAATACAGCGGATGACCACATTTAGGCCGGTATATCTTGTTATCAAATATTTTCATAAGAAGAGTATGTAATTATTTTATTTGTTGATATGGTTTCGTAAGAAATAAATTATCTATATACACAAGTAATTCGCAAAGCTATGCTGCTGTTTGGTATCACAGACGACAGCAACCCACTTTTGGGACGCTGCGGATGTCCGTGCAAGAGAAATTTCGAAAAGACCTAGAGTCATGTAGGAGATCGGAGCTCTCGCTCAATATGAACAAAAAAGTAATATATATTCACGCAATAACTTAAGGAGGGCTTTCACTTTATCACGTCTCGAGTTAAAATAGTTTCACAGATGCGACATCTTGAATCCAACGTCGCGGGTGGCTAATGTTGAGGCAAGACTGATCCAGATGAAAAGAATGGACCATAATATACCAAGATAGAAAAGTAATTATCTCAATTGACGTTGTAAAGCTAAGTGTATTACTCATATTATCCAAGCTACTCCCCTGCCCAACCCTACCCGACCCACTGTGAACCTAATAAGCTAAGTTGTGCACTGGTTTACTCTCTCTCTCTCTCTTTTATACCTGAGCAGCTCAAATAAAAACTTCACGCTTACCTTGCCCGAAAGCTACCTTCTGCTCGATAAAGTTTTTCAAGAGTGCGAAAAGTGCGTACTAACAAAGCAACATCCACTTTAATATTAATCAGTTTTTTTACCGATTGCGTGATGCGTAATTAGACGAAGCAACAACCACTACGCAAACTAATTATCGAAGCGTTTGATGATGAAGTGCCTGTATTGCCAGCTCGGCTGAGCCAACATGAAAGGCATTGTTTCCACACTTAATTGTCAGAAGTTTGGAGGGAGTTCCGGGAATAACGAAGCAAGCGCTTTTATCTTTAATTTTTCAAGTCCTGCTGACAAGTTTTCTATTCAGTCTTAGTTTTATTTTTTAAACATTTTTCTTTTAGAAAGTCGGCGCACTCTTTTAGCTGTGGTTCGCGAATGTTATAAGCATCATAATGAATTGTTTTATACTTGATAGCTAAATATTCTTAGGTTGCATTGATTTGATTGCCTAGTGATTCGTGTTGAGGCCGAATTTAAACCTGATAATGAATTGATTTATACATGATAGCTAAATATTCTTACGTTATATTGATTCGATTGCATAGTGATTCGTGTTGAGGCCGAATGTACGCTTTGCTTTGTGGCGATATCAGTTAAAAACTTTAAACTGTACTTGCCGTTTCTGCTCTTTTTGTTACGTTGTCATCTTCGGACCACCTGCCTCTTCACAACTTCACTACCCTGTAGGGCAAAGAAAACCAACACTTTGTCGACCAACATTGACACTACGGCTCATGTCTCTACGGGAAGTGCAATTGTTAGGTGGATGCTCTGAAAACTGCACTTTTTCTTGCATGGTAATTATTGCAGCGACTGTAATGTCATATTCCCTTCAGTCAAGGTGCACACAATTATGGACGCGACTTACTTTTGCCATTTCCGTGCAGTTGTGGCAAGCAATACACCGCAAAAATTAAGCTTAGGGTAAATTGAACGTTCTGCTTACCTCAAGCACCTTCATTTTGCTTCTGAGAAAATCTAGCTCTCCCGAAGGTCGCTTTGGAGAAGGCACTACACTGCTTGACGAGAGGTGTGACGGGACGTTTTGGCAGCAATTGCGAAATATTTTTTTAATTTCTAGTGATGCTTGCAACCAATAATTAACTTGTGCAAGTAATTCTAGCTAGTGATTCAATTCTATTTCATGAAGAAACGTATCATTACTTAGTGCACAATAATCAGATACTTGATCACTCTGTAATCATGGTGACTCATCATAAAATGCGGAAGGCGTAATGCTACCACCTTGACTTGCTCTTAATGAAGTCTGCAGCACAATGGCATAACAGTATGTAAATTTCATAGCATTTATATACAGCCCATCATAATTCACGACTGAAGGGCATATGAGAGCATTACACAGACATTATATACCAAGTCACGATTGGCAGCACACTTCTATCATTAAAAAGACAAAATCACCGCACTCCAGAGGTTCGTGTGGGGCTGAAGTTTGGAGTTTAACATTTAACACGGGAACTTGGTAATAAGCTAAGAACTGCGCTACGCGTGATGAAAAGCTAAAGTAAAAGAATACCGTTAACACACAAAAAAGAAAGCGATGTTCATCAGAGAGGAAACGCGGTTAACCGGTAATCTAGTTGCCATTAAAAGGAAGAAATGTTGATAGCAGGCCGTGTAACATGGGGCACAGATAACTGGGTTAGAGTTACAGAATGGGGCTCAAGGGGAAGGGAGGTGAAGGTGAGGATGGCAGAGAATGAGGTTGTCTGATGAAATTGTCAAATTTCCTGGAATAGGATGTAGTCACATCAAGCAAGACAAGTTAAGTGGTGGTCGCTGGGAGAGGCCTTCGTTCTTCAGTGTATAAGTACAATATAGGCTGATGATGACACAGACAATTACTTAAAAGCGATATTTAGCTTTGAAGCTGCAATCTGAATACATGGTAACGGAGAACTTGGTTTTCTCGACAACCACTGCACAGATATTGATAAAGTTTGTTGCATTTTAAGGAAGTTAAGATATAGCGACCTTAACAAGCATAATTTAGTATACGCCATCAATTTATTTACAGCCTATTAAAAAATTGGCAACGCTGAAGCTCCGCAATACAAAAAGAAATGTATCACAAATATGTACATGACAAATCAGAAGACATTTAAAACGGACAAACTTGATCTATCACCCACCACTCTGTAAAAGCCGGCAGATCCCATGCCCTGTGGGAAACGATGTTATGCGAAGCAGAGTGCGGGGAGCCGACCAAGTTAACGGAACGATCATGAGAACATCAAGACCTAGGCAGCTGTTTCATGTCCTACATGACACGCATGTGATGACATTCATGTCATGACATATCATTTATGTCCGAACCCATTTCAGTGGTCTTCAGTGTTACTGTCTTTTCGCTGAGTCAGTCATTTTTGCTGAGTCATGCTCATGACTATGACATCTACCATCATCCTTTAGTGTTTCCTTCACTTAGTACCTATGTCCAAACCAATTTCAGTGGTTTTTCAGTCTTAATCTTTTTTCGCTGAATATTGTCATTTTGCTAATTCATGCACTGTTGTCATATATTCTGATTTTTGTACACGCCAAGTTGGCGAAACAACCATGCGAGCACCAAAACGTAGGCGGCTGTTTCATGACCTACATGACACGCATGTTATGACATTCGTCTCATGACCTACCATGTACGTTCGTCATGCACTGTTGTCATATATGCTGATTTTTGTACACGCCAAGTTGGCGAAACGACCATGCGAGCACCAAAACGTAGGCGGCTGTTTCATGATATTCATGTGTCGCATATGTTCGTCATACGCTTGTCACACTATGCCAATTTTGGTACCTACCAACTTAACGAAACGACCATGAGAGCACCAAGACATAGGCGGCTAGATAGACAGATAGATATTGTCAAAGTGGCAAATGTTCACCAAGAAATGCTTCACAGTTATTATTCCACTAATTTGTGAGTTTGACTTTTGCAAGAGCCTCGTGAACAAGAGAAAACTGTCGACGTTTGTGGTTTGCATTTATACTGTCTCTCTCGCTCAGACCACTCTATCTACAGTACCCAAGTGGGTACGTTGCTATTATTACTCTTCAGGATTAGCTCAGCTGGACTTACGTATAATATCCAACCCAGACTAAACGCATGAAGCATGCTGAACTCTGTGAAGGTGGTTCAGGGGCATCGCGGCTTTAGGCTTTGTGAAAATTCCCACCGATTCGAACTATAGGTTGGTGTGTCTGTCCATCGTTGTAAAGCCCAGGAGAGAGACTGTTTTGAAAGGGAGACCTTATGTCTCCCTTTCAGGGTGAGGCAAGGAGGCACAATCTCTCCAGTGCTATTCACTGCATGCTTAAAGAAGTATTCAAGCTCTTAGATTGGGAAGGCTTAGGAGTGAGGATCAACGGCGAATATCTCCGCAACCTACGGTTTGCAGATGACATTGTCCTATTCAGCAGCAATGGAGACGAATTACAGCAAATGATTGAGGACCTTAATCGAGAAGTGTAAGAATTGGATTGAAGATTAATATGCAGAAGACAAAGACAATGTTCAATAACCTGGCAAGGGAGCAAGAATTCAGAATCGCCAGTGAGCCTCTAGAGTCTTAAATGAGTATGTTTATCTAGTTCAATTACTTCCAGGGGACCCTGGTCATGAGAAGGAAATTTACGAAATAAAATTGGGTTCGAGTGCATACGGAAGCCATTTCCAAATCCTGACTGGGAGCTTACCACTGTCGTTGAAAAGAAAAGTGTACAAACATTGCGTTCTACCGGTGCTAACATATGGGGCAGAAACTTGGAGGTTAACAAAGAAGCTCGAGAACATGTTAAGGACCGCACAAAGAGCGATGGAATGAAAACTCTTATGACTAACGTTAAGAGACAGGAAGAGAGTGGTGTGGATCAGAGAACAAATGGGGATAGCCGATATTCTAGTTGACATTAAGCGGAAGAAATGGAGCTGGGCAGGCCATGTAATGCGTAGGATGGATAACCGGTGGAACCATTAGAGTTACAGAATGGATACCGAGAGAAGGGAAGCGCAGTTGAGGACGGAAGAAAACTAGGTAGGGTGATGAAGTTGGGAAACTTGCAAGGCGCAAGTTGGAATCAGCTAGCGCAAGACAGGGGCGATACAAAGTTACTAAAGTACGCATCAGAATCGAACGTGCGGCAGTAAATCGAGAAAATACCGAGAACAATACATCTGCCAGCATAATATCAAAATCAGATGCAATGTTAGGCGACCGCCCAACGCAATGCTCGCGGCACGAGGGGGCCATTTTTCACGAATAGCCGTTAAGCCTAACACAAAGCAGCTCCCCTAATCCTATCGGAGAAAAAGCCGCTGCGGCGCACGCCACGTGAGCACGAGCGCACAAGCGCTCGCCCACGCCGCGGCGAACAGCCCCTACGATGAGCCGAGAGGCAGCTGCAGCAAGCGAAATGTCAGAGAACCAGAAAGAAGAGGAAGCAAATGCAATGCAAACAGACCGGGGGAAGAAAACACCGGGGAAGATATCTGGAACTATGACGCAGAAAGCGGCAGAACAATCGAAGGGGAAAGCGCCTGGCTCACGAGGAGCAAGAAGGGCAAGAAGGACACCACGAATATAAAGACGCCGGCAACAAACCCAACTAATGAGCAGACGTCCACTTCAGCACCGTCACAGCAACAACGCAGAGCCAGGATGCCGCCCCTGCCACTAGACGACTTTAAGATCGCCTACCGCCCGCAAGCAGGTCTCGACCTTGCCAAATGGAACACTGTTGCAGTTATGCACGTCATCGGGCGTGCATAAAAAAAGTACGCGTGCAAGTACAGAGAATCGAAAATTTTATCATCGCAAGCACGGCCCACAAGGAACACGCCAAGATGCTGGTCAGCATCAACAAAATACAGCTTGGACGGACTTATCACAACGTCAAAGGCAACATACGGACACCTGACGACGTCTCCAGAGGCGCCATCAATGGCCTCATACCCGGAACGAGCACCGCAGAACTCATGCCAGGAATCCGAGCACCGGCAAGGTTCACGCCCGAATGATGGGTCAGTCTACTGCGGCAGTCGTATTCTTCGAAGGACCACACGTTCCCTACTACGTTATCTTGCAGAGCGTTGACTTCCGCTGCAGACCATATCGAAAGTCAGTGCAGTACTGCCGCACCTGTGGCACCACGGGACACCGTCAAGACGTCTGTCCGAGACCGGTCCCGGATTTCTGCTACAAATGCGACAAGACCGGACAACCACAAAACCACGATTGCAAACCAACCTGCAAGCTTGTGAGAAGGGGACGAAACTGCAAGTACAGAGTGCAAGAACAGACTGAAGGCAAACCCGACACCCTACAATATGCGGCAACAGCGCCTCAACAGGCTCCAAGAAAGAGACAACCGCTGGAGCTCCAGCAGTAAAGAGTTCCCGGAGCTGGGCACCTCGGCCACCAGCTCGAGCAGTATCAGTGCGGGCAGCTCCCCAAGGCGCAGCAGGTCCAAGCCAATACTGAGAAATGCCTCGCGCACTCACTCGGCCAAGCGCGCGAGCTACGCCGACGTAGCAAGTGGCTCGAGCGCCTCGAGTGGTACGAGCAGCTTGGACTCCTCGTCGTCCGAAGCCACAGCCATACGGGTCCTCGAAAACAAACAGCAGAACCAGCAAATCAAACTGCAGAATCAGCACAGCCAATTGCAAAGCCAGCAAAACCTCATAGACAAACTACTACGCAGTGAACAGAGACAGCAAGAGCTCACCGACAAACTGCTCCAAAAAATGCAAGGAACAACAAGAACTCACAGAAAAGCTGCATCAAAAATGCCAGGAGCTCGAAAACATAAACAGAGAGTCGGGAACGATGCTGACCAAGGCGGATGTCGAAGCCATAGTAGATGCAAGGTGCCTGATATTTCAAGGAAGCCTTTATGAACACCATTCACGCCACGATGGAAAAAATCGTCCAATCAGCAGTCGAAAAACAGCCGCAACATTCCATAACAAAATCGCCACGCTAAACGCCAAGATCGACGGGATCGCGCCACAGCTCAACAATTTTATCGCGCATGTAAAAAAAAACTACGTCACCAATGCACAGCTCGACAATTCGCGCCACACGACTCGGAAGAAAGCGCGGGCGAACAGCCACAGTGACTCTCGCGCCATCTCGCCCACTCGCGATCGCCGACGCGAATTCGAATACATCGACGATGGCGACACCTAACCACAAGGTGCAGAACCAGCATTAAACTATACGCATATGACAATGGAACTGTCGATCATACCGCCCTCGACACGCCAGCCTGCAAGAATTAATCAAGCTGAATCAACCCGACGTCATAGCACTACAGGAAACTAACACGCAGAATGTCCGACTGCAAGGATGTACCACTTATGCACAAACCCAACGCACTGCCATACTGGTCAAGAAAACTCTCACAGCTCAAGAACACGACATAGAGAACACCCAGACAGAACACACCCTAATCGAGGTTTTACCGGAAAGAATGACGCAGAAAAGGCTATTCGTGGCCAGCGTGCACAGCCCCCCTCGGGACCAATTACCAGACTTCGATCACTTTCGTACGAAAAATCAAGGAGTCCACGAATGACCGCCAAGTCGTAATAGTGGGGGACTTCAACGCCTCGCACACAGCATGGGGCTATCGTATACCACCACGAGGAAGGGTGCTAGGGTGCACGATGCCGCCCAACAACACACTCACCCTCTGGAATGGTCGTCTCCAGACCACGAGAATTGGAAACAGCGTCTCCAGGGCCACAAACCCCGATCTTACCTTTACGGCGGACGTCCCCTGGGCAGAGTGGAGTCGACTTCCGGAAACCCTAGGGAGCGATCACCATATCCTCCAATTAGATGTAGCACACACCCGTAGACAGACCAAGACCGGAATTGAACGACTAACTGAATGGAAATCCTTTAGGGACAACCTAGATTCCGGAGCAAGTATAACCGACATTGACGAGTGGCTCAAAAATGTGCTAGATATAACACAACGCCACACCAAGGTCATACAACTTGATGCCGATACGTCCGTGGTCGACGCGCATCTCCTCCACCTCTGGGAAGGAAGAAGTGCCCTCCTCAAGAGATGGAAGCGACAAAAGCTTAACAGAAAGCTAAAGACACGCGTCGCTCTCCTTTCCAAGCAGGCTCAAGAATATGCAGGCCAACTCGCCAGGCAGAACTGGCACGCTTTCTGTGACAAGCTACAGGGTACTCTGAGCACCAAAAGGACCTGACACCTCTTACGCGCACTCCTAGCCACGGAACCTACCAAAGCGGAACAGAAGCAGCATCTCGACAGACTTACCCACAACTACGACGGATCAGAAGTACACCTCTCCCGAGAAATACAAAAGAAGCTCTGCGGAGATGCACCTTCTCGCGCGTCAACTAGCAGCAAAGTATACGCTGCAGGGAAAGCCGAATCTAGAACTCGACCGACCCTTCACGCAGGCCGAACTCCACGTAGTCCTATCCAAGCTGACTAGAAATACCAGCCCCGGCAAAAACCGGATTGCCATCAAACATCTACGCAGCCTATCGCAGCAGGCGACTGCAGTTCTCCTCCGGTAGTACAATGAGTGCTGGGAGAAAGGAGAACTGCCTGCTGTATGGAAGAACTCGGAGATCACCATGATACCCATGCCCAACAAACCCATCAGCTTGGAGAACCTACGCCCGATCTCCCTCACCTCGTGCGTGGGAAAGCTCTTCAAACATAATGTGCACGACCGCATTAGCCAGTACCTAGAAGATAACGGCCAGTTACCGGACACCATGTTCAGCTTCAAACAGCACCTTTCCACGCAGGACGTACTCTTACAATTGAAAGAAGGCTTCCTCGATCACCTTAACAATCGAAGCAAGTACTGCATACTGGCAGTAGACGTCAAGGGAGCCTTTGATAACGTCAGCCACGACGCGATCCTCAACAACCTCGAAAGCACCGGCTGCGGCACTAGGACCTGCGCGTACGTCAGAAACTTTCTGACCGACTGCACGGCAACCGTCAGGATCTGTAACATCCGCTGCGAAAGCTTCCAACTTCCAAACAGAGGCACCCCAAGGGTCGGTAGTCTCACCGCTACTCTTCAACGTGGCTATGATCAAGTTACCCAAACTCCTCGAGACCATACCAGATCTGCGTCACGCGATGTACGCTGATGACATCACGCTCTGGACAAGAGCTGCGAATATTGGAAGGCAAGAAAGCACCCTAGAAGAACCCGTAAACACCATAGAAAGCCATCTCCAAAACTGTGGCCTCCGTTGCGCCCCTGAGAAGTCTGAGCATCTCGTCCTTAAAGCAAGAACGAGAGGCAGGCCACCCAGCTACGAAGAGTCCGACCCCGGCGTCACCCTCAACGGGACGCCAATCCCGAAAGTCGATACGCTACGAATATTGGGACTCCTCATTCACAAGCATGGATCCAGAGTGGCCAGCCTACCAAGACTACAACTCACCCTTTCGCAACTCACGCACCTCGTCCAAAGGATCTCAAGCCAAAGAAGCGGCCTCAAGGAGCAAGACATGCTAAGAATAATACAAGCACTGCTCACCACCCGCATCACATACGGCATGCCGTACCTGGCTTTAAAGAACGCAGAAATAGAAAAGATCAACATCATGATAAAGAAGGCAATCAAAGTTGCCCTGGGACTCCCGCCATGGCCTCTACTACACGTCTCCTTAAGATGGGCGTCCACAACACGTGGCAAGAGCTCGCCGAAGCGCACAAGACCAGCCAACTGGAACGACTCAAGCTCACACCCACCGGGAGATCAGTACTCCTACACCTGAACTACAGCGAGACGTACGTCGCAGACACGGACAAGAAAGAACAAATCCCATCGGACGTTCGCGTGTCGCTCTGCATTGCACCCATCCCGCGCAACATGCATCCCATATACCACAAGAGTAGAAGGCAAGCTAGAGCAACGCCATCAAACGAAGATTCAAGCAAGACCCGGACGCCCGCTACACCGACGCGGCCAAGTATCCGCATCGAAACGCGTACGCTCTCAGCGTCGTAGACTCCCGAGGCCGCGATTTAGCATCGGCACCCGTCAAGGCACACAACCCGGAAACGGTAGAAGAAGCCGCAATCGCTCTCGCCAGCACCACATGCACAAACGCAGCAGTCATTTTAAGCGACTCTCAGGCCGCCTGTAGAAACTTCTCGAGAGGCCGCATCTCGGTTGATGCACTCAAGGTACTAAAAGGACGTACCACTCCGCTCCCGTACACCTGCGCAACGTGGGTACCCGGACGTGAGGGACTAGAGGGGAACGAAGCGGACCGCACCGTTGCCCGCGAGTACGTCAGTCGGGCTCCCCTCACCCCACACGCTCTCCGACCCGCGGCAGAACAGGCGGAAGCCGTATCCAACAACTATTCGGCGATATTGCAACACTACAGGCGCGAACACCGCGTGTACCCTCCACCGCACCCAAACCTCGGCAAATAAAGCGTGGTCCTCAGACGCCTACAAAGCACTATAATACTATAGTACACCGCCTCTACCCGACGCTCCACGGCTACCTCTGCCCTCTCTGCAACGTTCCCGACACCCTGGCACACTTGCTCCTGGAATGCCCGTGGCATGAAGACAGTGAAATGCAGCCGAGAATGGACGCGAACCGAGCACCACAAGCAAACGAAGACCACCTAGTCTTAACGTGGGATGCCAAGCTCGCCTTCGGGGACCTGGAAGACCAACGACAACTCGACGCCAGTGCCAAGAGGGCAGTCGAAGCCAGAGGGTTCCTGGACTAAGGAACCTTCCCACCTCAGGGTGATACAGGGCCTCTCTCGGGGCACTGTTTCAACAATAGACGTTTCTTCTCTCTTTCTCTCTTCAGGCTATATTATCACTTTTGGCTAAGCACTGGTAACAGAATAAACCATAAAATTGGCCAGGAGATTCATTCTGTCCTCAAACCAGTGTCACAAAGACAGATCTTTACACGAAGGAAACAGCTGTTTTAAACACGCAACATCATTTGACGTCACGGCAATAGACAAACCTAATAGGGTGTCATATCTGTGCAAGTTGTGTTTGAGTTGGACAACGTACATATAACCTTTCATTTGTAGCTTGTCGCCGACTTATAGAAAGCTATTCGATTTATGAAGTACATCACACTCTTGAGCACGGCCATTTTTTTAATTGAGAATATTTGCATAGTGCGTTTGCTGTTTCATTGCGTAATTCTTTACAGAACAGGTCCGTTAACCAGCACAGTGGTAGTGGTAGTATGAATGAATATACAGAAATGCCCATTCATAAGTATGTTGTCTACAGCAGTGCTAGCGCAGGCGTGGATGGAAACTGCCAGCCTCCTCTCCAGCTGTCCGAGCCCTCTCTCGTACCTGCTACAGGGGAGAGGGAAGTGCAAGAAGCGAAGGGCTGCCCTTCCTGATCTATTCAACGCAGTAATTAAACCTTGAAATGCCACAACGAAGACGCGCGAATAATCGAGTTTGTCGTCTTAAAGGTATGGCGGACCTCTAAGGATAACGTTCTTTCGCAACCGCATTGTCTGAAGCTTCGCGCTACCTTCGGAGTACAATGGTGAAAATACGTACCTAACTGCGCACTCTACACGCATACCTTCCCGTCATCAATTGTGCTAGGTGGAATCCTGCGCAAACGAGCGGGCACACTTCGATGTTAATTAGTGTTGGAGAGCTCGCTATTCTAACGCTAGATGCAATCAGAATGAAATCTCGGTGTTAAATGCGTTTACATATCGGGCCAACGCCAGTGAACTTTAAAAAAGAATGTTTGCGTTAGGTTATAACGGCGTTCTAAACCACATTTACGAATAGATTTGACATTTGTACATCTTTTGCAAGTTTGATGCAGTGTTTCAATCAGCAAAAGATCGTTATTACTTCTGCAGTATAGTAAATTACATCATTTTACTATTGTGCAAACAAAGGTATCGAGACAAATCAATGACTGCTCAGAGCGAGGTCGCGGGATCAAATTCAGGCCACGGCGGCCGCATTTCGACGGGGGCAAAATGCGAAAACACCCGTGTACTTATATTTAGGTGCACGTTAAAGAACCCCAGTTGGTCCAAATTATTCCCGAGCCCCCCACTGCGGCGTGCCTCATAATCGGATCGTGGTTTTCTAATGTAAAACCCCATAATTTATTTTTATTTCGAGACAGATGGATGCTTCTGGGACACGGTTTAAGTTCTGCGTAAACTTCAACCAGGATGTTACAGTCGATGTAGAGAGATAAGGTTATCTTGGAGGAGACAGCATCATGCACTGCTTGACGAGATCCGATAGCTTCCTGGAAAGTAAATGCTGATAAGGCAAGCGAGGTCTCTGAAAAGAATCCCTGGACTGGTGTATTATAACAATTTTTTCCTGCCAATTCTTTTGTACGGAATTCAGAGTGCGGTGCATCACTGAGCGAGAGCGCCGTATAATTCTGCGACAAAACCTTTCCGAAACAAATCCTGTCCGATATTTGCTCCTTTCCGGAAGACTTCGGCGAACGCCTTGTCGCTTCTGTGGAGCAGTCGCTGCATCAAACGTCGCCGGTTTTCACGCAGGCCCACTTCCTCTTTCTGCTTGAAGAATCAAAGGTGTGGGAAATCTAGGAGCAGTATAGGAAATTCCAGGATGAGGGTATACTTGCGCGAAGAAAATAACGCATCTGACAACCAGGAAAGCATGACGGCAAGGACCATGATACTGCGTTCATGCGACACAGAAATGTGAGAGTGTCGACAGTAGCAGAAGATGAGCTTGCCGAAAACAAATAGATGAATGAACCAAAAGGAGCACGGAACAGACAGCAGTACCGCGGCGAAGCATGCTGAAGTAGAAAAAATAAGAATAAATAAGGAAGCAGGCGACACAAGCGATAATAACAAGATCAGCTTGGCTTCCTTTGGCACAGGCATGTACTCCTCTATTGTTGATCTGTAAAATCATATACAGTATAGTTGTTTGCTCTTTTGGGGACCCTTCATCCGCTAGTGGATCATTGGAAGCACGGCTCGAAGATTTGCCGCTAGCTGTACCCGTAGAATTCTCGCGACTGATGTTTCCTGGTGCGTAAGCCTTTTCGTTCAGGAGACGTCCCGCTCAATCCTTCTGAAAGACTTCGATGCCTCGCAGGTGAAAGCACAAATGCAGCTCCTTAAGAGACGTTGGTGCAAAAAAATAGCAGAACGGCAAATATTTAGAGAACCCTGAGCATAGACATCGTAGTGGGCGATGGGATAGAGGAGAAATTCAAATCTTTATACAAATAATTATATTTATTGGCATTGCGATAGAGATGACAAAAAAGTCACAGACCTGCGCAGGCACAGTCACAGCGTAAGCTGGTGGAGCGGCTCAAGAGTAGCTCCAATTTGGGCACCACGCACAGCAGGGTCTTCGCGGCATTCTGTTCGCCTCGTTTTCACGAGAACGATTTGAACTGTCAGCCCGGCGTCGACGGCGAACTGAGGCTTGTATGTGCTCCCTGCACAGCCTGCTGTCAGCAGTCAGCAGTCTGCTGAGCCCGGTCTGCTGAGCCCAGCTGTGCAGCAGTCTGCTGAGCCCGATCAAGCCTTACAACTACAACTTACATGTCGGGCACGCCGCCTTTGCAGGCACCTTAACTAGATGGCGCCACCATACTGGCGGAGGCTCGGCAGCTCGGGAGTGCGTTGATTGAGCGCCTCGTCTGAATCGCATATCGTCATCCGCGCCTGCGGACGCTGCGTTTGCAGGCATCTTACCTATAGATGGCGCCATCATACTGACGGAGGCTCGAGTCGTCTCCCCCTGCGTTTGCCTTAAGGTATTTTCCGCGGCCCGATAGCAAGCGCTTGCGTGGTTCAGTGGTAGAGAATCCGGCTCCTACGCAGCGGGCGCGGGCTCGATCCCGGCGGAAATCGGGTGCTTTTTTGCGGGTTTCCGGGGATAGTAGTTACGCGGCGGACGCCGGCGGCGGCATCATCACGACCCGAAACGGCTATTGGAATGAGCCCATAACACCTTACGCTTAAAAAAAAAAACACGTCCATGAGCGAAAAAAAAAGAACAAGGGGAACCGATCGTCGGGCTCTGGCTCGTTGATAGTTTCTAGCATACGATGCCAACAGACAATGAAGCCAGGGAGACGTCGAAAATATCGTCTGTTCTTTAATTTCTAAATCGAATTCTAGAAATACTAAGCAAAATTGAATTGTGTGTGAATGAAAGGAGTACTTACCGTAGGTGGGAGCCGATGTAGCATTTATTTTGCACTACGCTTGCGATGCTCTATCGTCGGGCTACAGCAACGGCCAACCACATAATTTTCTATATATATTCGAAAATTTCTTACCCTCCTTCTTCCCCGGTTAATTTGCCGGCCTCAGAAGCATTGATCGGGACCTGGTCGTTGAAGACTCAGAACTTACGGGAGCACCCTCCAAACGTGCAGTTCTAAAATTCCTTTAACCAAGCAATTACCCCTAAATACAAACACATCGAAAACACGAAGAAGCACAGGGCTCTGTCCGCCCTCACATGCACGCATAACAAATTTGTGGTGGTTGTTTCTGTGTAGGCATGAAATACTGAATTGATGCATTTCATTTGTCGTTCTCATTTTGCGTAAAATGCAGAACCGGACACTGTATTGAACCGTAGCAAAACTGCTGAGAAGCTTCAGCGCGAAATAAATATTAATGCGATTAGCATTCTTTGGAAACTTCACCCAGTTTTCGATATGTGCGTATGTATCTAAGCTCTTCCGCATAGCCAGTTACCCCAGTGGTCTTCTAGCTTGGGCCTCTAAATGTGTGCTGGCTGCTGCCTTGCCAAGTAGACAACATGAGCCCTGGAATATCTGTGTCTGAATAGACAACTTGCTGCTTGAACCAGGTGTTAAGTTGCTGAGGGAATTATTCCTAGACATTTTTAGAATATCAGCCCGCAAACAAGTCTTGAAACATTACATTCACAGCGCACGCCTTTTATTACAAGTCTACTTAGACTAATAAAGAGTGCCAAACAATATCAGTGCTCACAATCTGAAAGTGATGTGCAGTGGACCAAAAAGTTAACGGACCAAGGGATCTGAGAAAAAGCTGAATATTCGAGCATCCTTTGAAAGTACGAGTAGACAGTTAAACCGTACTGCACAGTGTTATTCCCATATACCAGTACAGACTGGAAATGCGAATCACAGGCTCCATTTTGAGGTTGCGGACAAATGGAGCTTTTTTTCAGATCCCTTGGTCCATAAACTTTTTTGGTCGACTGTACTTTCACTGGCGCCACGCATTACGGGCAGCGCAGTGGCGCCTGTGGGATGCCATTACAGGCTCTACATGGCGTGTAAGCACACATAAGGGTGCCAGAAACTTTGGAGCACCCGCATATATGCAACGTCCGCGTATTATAGTTAGAATACCATTCAAGGAGTTGAAGCCTGACGCTGTAGACTTTGCTATCGCTACCGTTGCTACACCCTTCGGGTGAAACGACAGGACACTTCGTCGCATCGTTCGAACTCGACAAAACTAGAGGTTGTCTTAACTATTTCTCCAATATCGTCAGTCATGGCCGCGCACGGGTATACGTGCCCAATAAGTGACGTCGTTAACACTGTGGCAACAGGTTTACTGCTGGACGACGAGCGAACAAAGAAACACAGTCATAAAAATACAGGGGCAATAAAACTCAACTTCCTATCCGGTGAGTGAGTGAGTGAAATAACTTTATTGAAGTCCAGAGAAGACGCAGGGGAGACCCCGCGCCACCCAGCTAGCCCCACGTAGGGACCGCCAAGCGGAGCTTGACGGCCCGATCGTGGGCACTCTGGATGGCCAGGGTTTGATCGTTGAGTTCGGGGCTGCCCTATCCGGTGGACGGAAAGGATTCGTGCCTCGTGTTTCACGTCAATTTGGACCCGTCCTAATTGACAGGCAGAAGGACAACGACGTGTAGCCAGGGTCGGTGTTTTTATGTATTCTATGGCCAATCCTGTAAAAAATAACACGCTAGTGAGCTTCATCCACGCATCTAGTCTGATCTAATAAACATGGCAGGACCTCAGAGTATATGTACAATAATAAAAACATGCATCAGCGTATGGCAGTGTCATACCGACCCCGCGCTGCTTAACTCATCCTCCACCATCCAAACTTTCAAAGTGCCACCCTTAGCTTCGAGAGTATTTAGTAGCATAATATCGGCCATGTTTCTTCTCATTTGTGTGAAAGCGCCTACTTACGCAATTTTGCGACGTCATCTATTATGTTTTGGGATCTCACTCGATTCGTGCATTGATCGACAATCTACGACGCCCTCGACTGCATGACTTCTGAAGCTCCGTCTCACAACTTGTTCTCTGCGTATAACTCGGAGTCACGGCTCGTTACATGGCATTAAATTATCGCATTCGGAACCAATTACTACAGAGAGAGAGAGAGAGAGAGAGAGAGAAAGAGACGTTTAATAAATAAAAAAAAGTGTACGTTAATAATTTTGTCTTGATTTCTACGACTATTAGTGCCAGACGTCCACTACATATATCTGTTAGCCATGGCTAAGTCCCAACTGTTATCCGAAACGGTGCTCATCACGAGGATAAAAATATGCTCGCCTTTGTGCCATCGTAACCATGCAATACGGCACTTCTGCGAGGTTCGCAACAGCCTTGGGTGAGTGCGGCGTGAGAGTTTCAGATGAGCTTCCTGTGTACCGCAATTTCGAGCATATAGGCTGACCTATAGAATCATCTGAAAGCTCTCTTTATCCACGAGAAGCTATTAGTGGAAGTCTACATGCTTGTAATAGAAAATGGGAGCGATTTAAAATGCCCGTAAACTTATTGTGAATCAAACGGGAAGGGGATATGCTGTACATGCATAATATGAAGGATAGGAAGGTGGTAGTACGGAATAAAAGGACAAAGCTAAGTGACTGATACCCTAAAACGAGAGTAAATTAATGCAACCTGTCAAAAAAACAGCACTGACCCACTGCTATAGACGGTGTCCAGAATATGGCGTCCATGATGTCCTTTCGGCTCTGCGATTGCTTCCGGCGCAAGTAATCGGCAAAAGCGAAGCCTTCGAGATTTGTTGCCTTTACTGGGTGGGAGCCGTCATTGGGGCGTTGATTTGGAACAGCCGGTAACATAATAATAAAAGTCAAAACCTAATGAAGTGTGGAGAAGGAACGGTGTAATCAATCAGATCACATGCAGGCGTAAGGTCGAGTCCACAAATCTAGGACAGTTGCCACAAATCTAGGAGAGGTGCAGTAACTGGAGATGACAGGGAAGACCCTTCGTGCACTATATACTTTGCACTTAAGCTGATGATGGAAATCACGACGATGGTAGTGCATACCTCAAACAGATAACGGTTAGGCTTAGCCCACGTATCATAGAAATGTTTGCCTATTTTGCTCTTCTATTATGAACCACTTTGTCTACGTTTTAGTGGTAAATGCAAGCCACTAGAGGCCGTATAAAGGAAGCTGGAGGACGGAGAAAGATCCTGCATATAGGGAAGTGGGATGGGACGATTCTCTCGAAGAGTGCTTTGGCGATTAACCAACTAGCATCTCTGAACTATGCATCTCTGAGGGTGGCTCATTCTAAAGTTCGCATCTCAGAAATACCCTACTGAAGATAACAGCTTGCGAATTGTTTCAGGAATTCTTGACGGCCTTTATCACCTAGCACAGAACCTAGCACGCACCTAGCACGCAAAGCACCATTCATATTACAACGGAAACGCGTGCTCTATGATTACATATCTCATATGCATTTTTCCAGACGCATGCGGCACAGGCTCAGCTAAATGCCGCACATTCATTTAACGCATTAGTGTACGTTAAAGAACACCAGGTGGTCAAAATTAATGCGGAGCTCTTGACTACGGCGTGCCTCATAATCACAACTGGTTTTGGCACGTAAAACCTCAGAATGAAGATTCATTTAACGCAGGTAACCTGTTTCATTTAGTATTCAGTGGAATTCATGGCTTCGCTGCGGAATACTGTCGTAGCTCTCACTAATAATCATATGCGTGACATGCGTTAGTCAAAGAAAGTGCTCCGTCTAGCCAATTCGGCACAATGCAGCGAAGGCTAGGGACTGCATCGGCCGATCAGTAGCGAGGGTACGTCGATCGCATGTACCGGGAAATGGAGGGGTAGAGCTAGCCCATTGTCGGCTTCTAATCCTTCGGTGAAGCTTCCATTCAGTTGGCGTCCTGTCCAAGGCTATCAAAGGCGGACAATGGATGAAGCCCCTTGTTCTTGTTCGCCTACCTGTTTGGCTACAGGGAAGCGTCGTTTGCGCAACACTGAAAAAAGTTGGCGATATAAAAGTAAAGGCAAGTTTTGAAGCAGTGACCTCTTCTTTTAAAGCCGGCTCTCAAACCAAGTAGAGCACCGAGATTTCGAAGAAACCCGAATGGTAATAACATTGTTGTGGGCACTACAAATTTGGTTTTAGAGTTGCCGAATGGGCTTCATACCAGAGAAGCAATTCTGAGACTCTAGGGACTTCTTCAGTATTTGTCCCGTTTTCTGTAACCAATGCGTAGTGTTACACTAAAAGCTTCTGGTGGATAAAGTGGGCTTTCAGATTATTGATGGGCCGGCCTATATGCTCGAAATTGCGGTACACACGAGCCTCATCTGCAATTCTCAGGCCAGACTCGTCCAATACATTGCGGACATCGCGGAAGTCCCGTAATGGTTACGACCCCATAAAGGCGAGCGTTTATTCATCCCCGCCATGTGCACCGTTTTGGATAACAGCTCGGACTTACCCTATGACGTCGAGGCTGTGCGCCTTGAAAGGACAGGCAATATTAGGGCCCGCTTCTGGGTTACCACGTGAAAGTGAGTCGCGCAGATGACGAAAAAAAGAAAGACTTATAGGCCCGAATCAGCGCACGCATAGACACCCACTGATGAAGAACATGAGCAATAAGCACGTAGTAAATTTCCACAATAATAGAGCCGAAGAGTGAAATGTTCAAGAAAAAAAAAACATCGGCAGTACCCAACTCATGACCACTCTCGACGGTAAGGCGTTTAGCGTCTAATCCATTAGCCACACCGCGTACTGCCAAGGTCGAAACGAGTTATGCATCGTGCGTGTACAGGAGCGGGATTCCCCTTCGTGCTTCTCTAGGAACACTCGGCGTCACCTAGCTGAGCTGCCTAGCTACTTCAGAAATGCATAGCACACCGGTTTGTGCGAACGCTGAGACAGCGCCATCTAATGGAGCGGCCGAGAAGTTCGCGCGTAGCCTCCTAGACGAGAAGCGTAGCGCACCGGAGCCTGCGAACGCGTTGGTGTGAAGGACGTTCATTGGAGAGCAGGACACAGCTACTGGAACATACTGAGTGACCAAAGTTGACGAGAGGTTCATTGAAGGGCAGCAATTGAGTAGCAAGTGCATTCATGGCACACTTCGCTAAAGCGTTGTCGTCAAAGACATTCATTGAAAAGCAGCTCACATCTACTGACACACACACACTGACCCACTTTGGCATCAAAGAGATGCATTGAAGACCAGCAAAGACTGTATGGCGCATTAAAAGTGCTGAAAGTCGGCGTCAAAGAATTTCATTGAACCGTGGTATCTACCCATTCTTGAATTAACAGCGACCCATGTCGGCGTAAAAGAGGTTCGCGGGAGAGCTGCGCATGTGTATATAGATACGGCCCCATACTAAGTGACCCAAGTTGGTCTGTAGGTTAGTTCGGAACCCTGTTCCCTCAGAAAAGCAGCCCGATGCACTACCCGTTCGATCACGGACTACCCAGTGACTCAGGTAGGGGGAAAATTGGGTAGATAGAAACATATATAGTCCGCCCTCGCAAGAGAGAGAGAGCGAAAAATAGGTAAAGGAAAGACAGGGAGGTTAACCAGACATCTCCGGTTGGCTACTCTGTACTCGCGGAGGGGTAAAGGAATGCGACAGGAGAGTACACGAAGTACCCTATAAGAATGCCAACGCAATAAAGTGACGCTACCTGTTTACAGACGCACTTTTCAGGCTTTTTTTTTGGAGACGTGGTGGCAATGTATCGGATGCTTTGCTTAGTATTATACATGCACATACAACGTACGAACTTACATTTATGTCCTTACATTTATGTACTTATAACTGCATAACCTGCGTAACACACGCACACGTACAAGCACACACACACACACACGCACGCACGCGCACACGCACACACAACACTCGCACTCACTCACTCACTCACTCACTCACTCACTCACTCACTCACTCACTCACTCACTCACTCACTCACTCACTCACTCACTCACTCACTCACTCACTCACTCACATACACACATACATACATCTTGTCCCATCCATTCATCCACGTGTGTGTGCTTTTTAGCTGCTACGGGATTCACCTGGCTAGGCTTTAACAGCGATGGGGTGATTGAATGAAGCAAGAGCTTTTATGAATTAATTAATTAATTAATTAATTAATCAGGGGAGTAAATTAGCATGTCGACAAAGAAGCAAGTAGGTAGCTATAAAAAAGCCGCCTATTTAATACGCGATAAAACTTCCCCACAGTATTATTGTCCGATTTGCCGTGTATGAGTTTTTATCGCCAAAGAGGCGTACAGTCCCCAGGTCCATTTGTTAACCTATCAAAGCTGACCAAATGTTGAATTAGACAACGTATTGCGAAATCTGACCCTGTGTCCATACAGAAAAACAGTCTGAAAACAACTATTCGCTTTCCGGAACGGGCGGGGGCGTCCGCCAAGGACTGATGCACTGTGTGCGGCCGCACGTGGCAATTTTACGATATAGGTCGGGCGAGGAAGGCCGCACTAATCAGTTGACGTCGGGCACGAACGGAATGGGAACAGAACGAACCAATGACAGCGACCTTACCTACGCGTCCCATTTCGCCTTGGCTTGCCGCAAACGATGATGCACGACGTGGGAGGTCCACGTTTTGTTTGGCCGTTTTCTCACGGCCAGGCTCGGAAGTGGTGGCTATTGTCCATGGGAAATCAAAACAAGGCAAACAAGTGACAGAATTGTCGTATCTCCTAGGCTATAGGGAAGATCGGTCGCTTTTACTGCCTTTGAGGAAGCAGCAAACTTCAAGCAAGTAAAAACGTATGTTTTTTTCACCCCCTAGATCTTGTGTGCATAACTGTCACGCAGACCACTTAGACCACTCTCAAAATAGAAACGTTCGACATCATTTTTCCATATTTTATAGTCAGAAGTTTCGGAGGAATGCCGTATAGCATGGCAAGATATCTGCTATGGGAGCAAAGCAGATGACTGACCATAGTCAAAACAAGATGACCATTATGACATCCACATAAGAAAACATTGTTGACAATTTCATTCGTACTTTTGTGTCTTTAAAATAAAGTGGCTATGCAATGGTTTCTCTTCGTGTGGTCGTCTCTCACTAATAATGATCAACAGTGATCGAACGCGAGTTGTTACGGGATCCAAAGTTTTGGCTCAGCGACTTGTCTTCTTCAGATCCTAACGTCTCACTAGGGATGGGGGCGGGGTATACTGTATGAGTCCACCTAGTGGACTGTCCATTTCGGCTGCTGCTGATTGGCTGCAGCTGCTCAAGTGAGGAGGAGACGGGTGCCCCCAGCCACTCTCCTTCTCGTTCGCACAGCTGCAGCCAATGAGCGACACCCGAAATCGACAGTCCGCTAGGTGGACCCTTACAGAATACCTCCCCCCCCTCCTGGATTTAAGCTTGGGCTAGTTGTTTCGACGTTAAGCAGCGCGAAACACAAGGGCGAAAGAGAAGGTTCAAGACTCAGGTGCTGCTGTTCTAAAACGCATATCTTGAGTCGCAACTTTTGTCCACGTCTTTCGTACTGCTTTAGTGATACCCAGAGCCTGTCTTTGTCGGGGATCTGACGAAGACAGGACCCTGATATTCCTCGTTTCCTTCATGTTCGACCCCCGTTGATCGCATTGCGTATTTATCAGCAAAGTTATAATTAGACCTAGTCGTATAAAGCATACGCTAATGTAGCAAAATCAAACCCGATGAAATTATTTAATTATTGCATCTTTCCTATGTAGCTACTGCGAAAGCCTTTCGTGCAACGCCCTGAATATCTTTGTCAATCAAAGCGTTTTGTCGACGAGGGCAAGTGAAGTCGCATGATTGCCACATTTGAGGACGCACCACTTCTCAAGGATTATAGAAATGTGTAACCGAGGTATATTACAAACTTGGCAACACGCGTACGTATATCACCGCTTAGAGAGCTCCCTGGCCCTGAGAAAAAAAATCGTCGTCTTGTTCAAAATGATGAAAATAAAAAGCATATAAATGCCTCCTGGCCGCATCTGCTTCCATTGCTGTTCAATTGGTGCGAAAAGCATTGCTGTCTCAAAAGGTTGCGAATTTCCCCTGAGCCCAGTCGAAACGTAAATTGAACTTAGTGCGCAGATGGAATGGCGAACGAATCACCCACTCTTGTGACTAAGGAGAAACAAATTGAGCACAGGTAAAAAAAAAAAAAACTTGGAGCAAGGTATTTCTTGCGACCGTGTTTTTTTTTTTTTGTCAAAGCCATGACGAAGAAGTGGGAGAAACAAAAAAAAAATCCCACGCCGTGTTTTGAGCACGCTGTTGTATGCCGTATTTTGCACTTGCACTTGCAAAAAAAGGTAATTAAAGAAACGTCTATGTCCTGTGCACTGCGGGCAGGTTAAAGGTCCCCTGACTGTCAAAATTACTCCGGAGTTCCCCCCCTACGGCGTGCCTCATTATCAAATCGTGGGTTTAGCACGCAAAACCCCAGATTTCAATACAATTCCGATTGTACTTGCTTGACAGAATGATGCCTTTAAGGTGTGAGTGCACCTCGGTCTTGTCATCTATGTTTGTCATCGCGCCATATTTCAAAATGAAACGGTAAACACAAAGCAAAAAAAAACAATTTAGCGACGAATACGATAGTCCCAAATGCGAAATTTGAGCGCAGCTCTATAGGTGTTTTCGTTTCGCGATATACTGGCTGGCTCCGGCAATCTTTCTCGTGTGGCACGTTGCAGATGGAGCGAAGTGTGGCGCGACTGCCGTGCTAATCTGAAGATCGCGAGGGGCCGCACGTGGATGACGCGTGGGCACGATTCACAGGAGCGGACAGACCTCCGCGGACAGACCTGCCAGACCACGCGCGCTACTCTGGCGCGATCTCGTAGCTATCGTCGCCACACTGCGATTTTCTTTTCACGCTTTCGCCATACCCTCCGCCTCCGCTTTCCGCCTCGCGTCTTTCATCTTCCGCTGCGCCCTGCGTTCGCTCTTTCATCCTTGGCTGTGCTTGTTCGCTCGGTAACTAATCTGAATAAATAACTTCATAATTATTATTGCAAATATTCTTACTTTTAGGGTAAATATTCTTAACTAGGATTTTCTGATCTTAATTACCATTAATAATCCTGATTATCCTCGTTCAAATAAGTGTTAATCAAGATAACTTAGGCCGTAAATAATCTAACCCTAATGATTCTTGGTTATGCTAATACAGCCTAAATTAATTTTAAATCATCTGACTATTATTAATTACGCTCCATCAATGATCACACAAATAGCCCTAAATACTATTCCTAATCATATAATTTAATTTATTCATCATCATCCTCACCCTATATTTATGTCCACTGCAGGAAGAAGGCCTCTCCCTGTAATCTTCAATTACCCCTGCCTTGCCCTAGCTGATTCGAACTTGCGCCTGCAAATTTCCTAACTTCATCACCCACCTAGTATTCTGCCGTCCTCGACTGCACTTCCCTTCTCTTGGTATCTATTCTGTAACTGTAATGGTACACCGGTTATCCATCCTACGCATTACGTGGCCTGCCCAGCTCCATTTTTTCTGCTTAATGACAACTCTAATATCGGCTATCCCCGTTCGCTCTCTGATCCAGACCACTCTCTTCCTGTCTCTTAACGTTAGGCTTAACATCTTTCGTTCCATCGTTCTTTGTGTGGTCCTTAACTTGTTCTCGAGTTTCTTTGTTAACCTCCAAGTTTCTGCCCCATATGTTAGCACCGGTCGAATGCAATCGTTGTACACTTTCCTTTTGAACGACAGTGGTCAGCTCTCAGTCAGGATTTGGCAAAGCCTGCCGTATGCACTCCAACCCAATTTTAATCTTGTGTAAATTTCTTTCTCATGATCTGGGTTCCTTGTGAGTAACTGACATTTTCTGTGAGTAACTGAGTTTATTTTTTCACTGGAAATTAGGTTTTTAGTTATCCTAAGTACCCTACATAATCTTGATTATTCTAAATATTTACTTGCTCATTTAGGCTTAGATGATTAATAGTTGTGGCAACTGTAGTAGGCTGCTTTATTTCTGTCCCGAATGCATGGAATGGCCAACTCCATGGTGTGCTTACTTGTTGCGGCAGCTGTAGAGATAAACCCGCCTCTGTGGCTTAGCGGCTATGGTGTTGCGTTGCTAAGCACTGAGGTCACGTGAGCAAATCCCGGCCGCGGCGGCCGCATTGCAAGCGTGGGTGTACAGCTGTGCAAGCGTGGGTGTAAAGCGTAGTGGTATGACACTCGCCTTCGGACCGTGAGTACCCGGGTTCAAAACCCGCTTCTCTCTCTCGTTCTCTTTCTGTCTCTCACTGTCATTTGCTCTTTCTATCGCTCATAGCAAGTTGTGTTACAATCGTCGGTGCAACGCAATCATATGTTTCCCATAAATGCATGTTCTGCAAGCGTGGGTACATGGCCTATTGATTATGACGTTCGCCTTCGGACCCTGGGTACCGGGTTGAAATCCCACCTCGCCAAGAAAGTTTATTGATCTTTGGCTATGCTGCCAACATCGCTGCGAACGGACCAAGGTCAACTTTAACAGCTCCGCTGTAAAACACCGGTGTCTCCTGCACGGGGGCACGTTAAAGATACGCTGGCGGCCAAAATTATTCCGGAGTCCCTCGCTACGGCGTGCCGCATAATCACATCGCGGTTTTGGCATGTAAAACCCCAGAATTTATTGATTCAGCTGTAGAGATCAGCTGTCTTTCTGCACTGGCTGTATGGGGTGGTCGACTTTATGGTCTACTGGTAAGTATTTTGATTTCTCGTAGAAGCAATGACCACCTAATCGAGTAATTTAGATCAAGTGTTATAAGATTGCGCTATCTGACACAGGCAATTTTTTAAAATTTTGGTGCATCTAAAAAAAAAAGAAAGAGCAACCTGTATACGGCTAGTACATCTCCGTCGGCTTACCGCTTGAGTTACGTTGTGGACGTACACTAACTTTGTCTACGCCGCTGGATGTTTGCTTCTGTTTTTCTTGAATTTACTTTTCAAACACGCGTATATGCCTCGATGCAATCTGGAGAGTGTGGAAATCTTCCGTTTGGGCCGGAACGAGGAGGAGAAAGAGGAATAAACTTTAATAAACAAGAGAAAGAGAAGCAACCACTCTGGCGTGATGTGTTCCCGACAATCGAGGAGTCCCTTCGCATCTTTGGTCGCCACGCAGAGTAAACATCGACTGCCCGCTCCCTTGCTTCGAAGAAACTGAAGTGACGCTTTTGACAGGCTGGCAAAACAAGACCCTTTACCTGATTAACTCTGCTGGATGGACTGGAAATACTATAAACCAAATACAAAGCAAGAACTATAGGCTGTGGATTTCCTACGTCCTCACTTCCATTGTTCATGAGTGTTTGTCGCATTAAATAAAAAATATAAAAACCGGGGCATCCGATAAGAATGCGTGGCAGACCAATGAGAATGTGTGGCAACAGCGAAATGAATTCCTAGGTACTTCAATACACTGACCATACCATTTTTCCTGAGCGACTATAGCATTACACGACATTACATTGTTTTTTTTTTGCATCGCACAAAAGTTGAGGTCATCTGAACACTGGAAACAAAATGTAGCGCATTTCACGCGCTGTGGGAATCAATCTTGTGCGAAGTATTTTGCAGGTGGCTGGGTACCGAGCACCGTTCAAGGTCATTCATCATAGTCGAAGTCACTGACTGCGTAGACGTGACAGCATGACGTTGTTACAGCGTCCACTTAGTGCTGTTGCAATGCGCATAAATCAAATTTGCTCTGAGTGGCTCGTTTTGCTTGTAAGGAAATTCGCACTGGTCGCTTCTTTTTCTGGCACATCACTTTTGGGAAACGACACTCAGTTTGTAAGCATTCATAAAGTGTCGCACAAGGATAATGAGATATGAGAACAACAGCGACGACAATGTTTCGGCCTGTCAACTTCGCCGTATTAGATGATGCGCCCTCGAAGAGACTGATGGCTTGACAAGCAACTGCGAAAAGCTTAACAGCCAAAGTGACTGGCCGCTTGCAGAATCATTTGCACTTAACTTTTGTTCGGTGAAAGAAGTTGACAGCCCAAGATATGCTTTAGCGGAGACACAGCTGTATGGCGCACATCGAGATAGTTGAAAACGGTTTGTTGGCAATGATAAGAACCCACAACATATTTCATAAGAGCTGCACATTACTGTGCAACTTAGCCCGTTTTATACGGGCTAAGTTTGTTCCATTCGGCGCCTGAGTTTATTTGCGTTCCTGGGAAGTTATTCTTTGTTTGTCTAGTTATGTCAGTGGACGTATTTTCACTGCTCTTTATCAAAATCAGAAGCTCGACTCAGTATTAACACCTCAATAATCTTACGGGCATTTAGAACGCACAATGAAGTTCCATAGCCAAAGATGGTATTGTGGCTTCCTGTACAAAAACAATTATGATAGCCTAACAACTCAAAGCTACTGTAGGAGAACAAGAAAGTGGTAGACAGAAAAAAAGCTAACTGAAAAAACTCGAATTTGTCACCAAGAATACTAAGGTTTTAGCATATCTAATGGTAGCAAGGCAAATCACGGCGTAACAACAAAAAGTCGTATACAGAATAAAAAGGAGCTTACTAGCGCTGTTACAGGAGCACGAACAGAAAAAATAAATAAAAAAAAACGGATGCATTAACGCTTTTCTCTAGCTGTCCGCAGTAATTGTGAGTTGACTTTAAGGCAGAGTGTAACTTACTTATTTAAGTGGCTTAGCTTTATTGTCAGTTTGTTTGACTTGTTTATATGTGTCGTCTTTCAGTTTGAGCGTGGTTTTACGCAATCTTTTTATACATGTGTCCTTCATTACTTACATTTATCTGGAAAAATAAGCAGCGGGTGCCCAATAGAGGCGCCACCATCTAGTAAACATACCTACCATTATCATAGGGAAGAGCAAGATGTATTCATTGACAATTGAGCAACACAACGTAATGATAAATTTCGGTGATACAGTCAAGGATGCGTAAAAATTCTCTACTGAACTGTGCAGTATCTAGAGGAGCCCCGCAAGCTTGATTAGAAGTAATGACGTACAGCATACAGTAGTTCCAAGTTTAACTAGCGATGAGGTTAGAAGGGCTTTGATAGGAAAGCCCCGGGGAAAGTTGTAGGAGAAAATGTAACAGTAACTGAATCAAAGATAGTCAGAACATTATACTTGAAAATCTTGAAACCCTTTATTGGCAATGTCTCAAGTCTTCAAGTGTAACAGCTAGGGAGTCGGAAAAATGCCAACATTGTACTAAACCATAAGAATAAAGATAGTAGAAAATTCACGAATTATTTGTCACATTAGCCTGTTTTCTGTACTGTACAAAATATTCACTGAGGTAATTTCTAATAGTCAGGGCAACCGTCGACTTCATTCAAGCTAGAGAACAGGCTGGCTTCAGGAATGGGTATTCTACAATGAATCACATTCATGTAACCAGTTGGGTAATTTAGAAATGCGGGGAGTGCAACCTTTATGTGGTTTCATAGATTACGAAAATGCATTTGATTCAGTAGTAGTACCAGTAGTTACGGAAGCATTGAATAGTTAGTTGCAAAGACTATGGAACGCGTGTCTGAATACCGCAGCAAAATATCTATGAAGCTTCCACTTCTACACTTGGATAAAGATGGGAGTTAATAACGAAGCAAGTCAAGCTAAACTAAGGAAAGGCTCCATGATGGGCTTTTTCTTTTAGACAAAGACATGACACAATAGCGTCAAACTGATACACAATCGCTGCTTCGGATTTTGATACGGCCTTGTAATTTCGTGCACAACTGCTTTGAACGCTACAAAACACAATGAACGCGACCACTTCAAGCGTATTTCGTGCTACACACCACTGCTATTTGGAACCCTAACCGCGATAACCTAATTAATACACTTGAACTGGTCCGGAATGATGCCACACAGAGTGTTTTCTCCACATACACATAAAGCTTGAAATTGAGGACTACAGTACAGATTTGGTATTGCGAAATTTCCGGTGCACTGGTCAGTTACAGCTTGTGTGTGTGGATTACTAAAGCGTTCTGTTGTTCGGCCAGCTTGAGGTCCGTACGCTTTTGCTCAAGAGTGTACATACATAAATGAAGGCGATATCAATGCTAACGCCCACAATGACACGACGACGTAACATTGCACGTGTTTATTGTTGTAGCCCCTGTTGTGAATAAATATTGAGACGTTTGGATGCGCAGAAGCGGCGCGGATGCCTCAGCGCCCATGGCAGCCAAATGTGGGACTGCCTACCCTCGTATGAAAAGTGTAAAATGCTGCGCTTAAAACTCAGTGAGTCAATGCGAAAAAATCAGCGTTTCTCAAACTTTCACACCTGCTCGTACTTTTCAATAACCTTTGTACTGACGGACAATCAACTCGAGCTACGAGGGGGGAGGGGGATGAAGGCTGTGCAGGTCATGTTTCGGTCCAGTGACGCACATTGCAACGGCAATGAAATCACGAATCATACCAACATGAGAGTGCACTTACGTCGTCGTATTCTTTCCAGTCGAGCACACACACACAACAACACAATGGGTAACCCGACTCTAATGGCACACGTGGAGAGGAACAGCGAATTCTGATGTCGTCCCTTTCAGTTCAAGAGCAGTATGCTTTCCCACTACAAGAAAAGATAATACATAAGAGAAAAACAAAGAAAGGTGGCGGGTGTTGTCCCTATCTGGCTGCGAACAATCACACAGGCTATGCCTCCCAGAAGCCGAAGCTCAAGTGATAACGGAAGAATAAATGAAAAAGCCGGAAATAAGTCAGTGCAAAATGCGATGAGACGAAAGATCGAGGTTTCACATAAAGGCAAACCTCGTAAAGTTACGGTGAAAGACAGCCAGATTTCTAACGAGAATGAAAATAATAGCAGGATATCACGATGACCTGCCAGGATATCGACATAGGCGACGGCTGGAGATGCGCGTATCTGGTGTTCGCGAAGCGAACAGGACCTGATGTGCGATGTGTACACGTTGCTACAAGCCGTGCGAAACAGTTGTGTTTGCCAGTGTTTTTAGCAGTTGATGCACTTGGATTGGTTTTGACGTCCCCACGGTGTTTTGTTTGAGTAGCATAGCTGGAGTGCGTACACTCGAGTGTCGGCTGTCAAGATCGCACTTCCAGCGTGACGAGCCGTAAAATGAGCGCACCGCGTCCCCGATGAGTTGCGACTGAGATTTTGTGCACACCTTTTTTTCTTTGGCATAGAGGCTCCAATAAACACTCGTGGAGTTTTGCACTTTAGAGTTTTGCACATTTGCACTTTGTTTGCACAGTAGCAGATTGGAGTTTTACACATTGCAGTTTTACACAGTTTCGCACATTGGAGTTTTGCGCATTTATAATTTGTAGTCTCATTGCATTGCACTTTTATAATTTTTGTTTCATAGAGGATTACCCTACGATTTTGCTGACAATCATCAAGGTCTGAACAATAACAGATGTAACTAATAAACGGCGGTTTATGTCGAGGGTCTCTAGGAGCCTCCGTTTTAGGCCTAAGGGCTAATGCGTCTCGAGCAAGTTTATCAGACGCTTCACTTCCAGCTGTGTGCTTACATGGGATGCAATCCATTGAAAATTTCTTGTAAATCCGTGTATTCGCCGTTCTTTGAGAAGGCGCGACGACCCTTATGCGCACTTCTCCGGATTCTGACTCCAAAGGTGTCCTGGGCAGCCTTAGTTGAATACATCACCTCGTCGACAGTATGCGAGAGCTTGGCCACTAGCAGCCTTATAAAGACTGAGGTCCTAAATAGGGCGCTGCACGTTCAAGTACCGACACACAGCCAGCCTACTCAGCAGCAGAAAGTGTTGCAGTGGAGGCAAAATGCAAACATGCTCGTGTACTTTTATTTAGGCGCACGTTATGGAACCACAGGTGGTCAAAATTGATCTGCAACCCCTCGCTATAACCACGTCCCTCATAGCCTGTCGCATGTCGTACGTTAAACCAAATAAATGGGGCTTTTCATTGATTTGATTCCGGGCGTTACGCCGACAGATGAAATAATCACGACCAGCGCATGGTCGTGATTATTGATCACCCCACTGTGCCTTTGATGCGTCCAGGCGCACATTGTGCGCGCGACGAAGCCTGGCATCATTCAAGGTGGCGTCATAACGTCTCTCCTCAATCACGTAGCCACTAAAGCATGAAGCGTATGTCCTATTCGAATAACTCAAACCATATACATAAAACCACGCTTATTCTTCTAAAGGCACCTGTCGTTTCCCGCGGTTTTGATATGTGCAGATCTTTTTTTTCCGCAAAACAAATTCTGCACAAAGCATCTCACGATGAAGGCCGCCGGTAATGCGTTAGCATTAAATCAATATAGTAACACAACGTATGACCAATGTCAAAACGAGATATGTATGAGGCATGTACTGCAGCGGGAATTCTCTTTCGCGCTCCTCCCCCCCCCCCCCCCCTCCCGAAAAAAAGCACTCGCCGCTACAGGGCACCACTGCCTCGAAGACCGCACGAAGACTGACGCTTATTTCCGCTCATGCTACACCATCTAGTGGCACTGCCGAGTAGTACGCGCGTGGGCACCACTGTTATAGGGCACCACTGCCACTGCTATAGGGCACCACTGCCACTGCTATAGGGCACCACTGCCACTGCTATAGGGCACCACTGCCACTGCTATAGGGCACCACTGCCACTGCTATAGGGCACCACTGCCACTGCTATAGGGCACCACTGCCACTGCTATAGGGCACCACTGCCACTGCTATAGGGCACCACTGCCACTGCTATAGGGCACCACTGCCACTGCTATAGGGCACCACTGCCACTGCTATAGAGCCCCACTGCCACTGCTATAGGGCACCACTGCCACTGCTATAGGGCACCACTGCCACTGCTATAGGGCACCACTGCCACTGCTATAGGGCACCACTGCCACTGCTATAGGGCACCACTGCCACTGCTATAGGGCACCACTGCCACCAAGACCGCACGAAGACTGACGCTTATTTCCGCTCATGCTGCGCCATCTAGTGGCACTGCTGAGTAGTCCATGCGTGGGCACCACTGCTATAGGGCACCACTGCCTCGAAGAACGCACGAAGACTGACGCTTATTTCCGCTCATGCTGCGCCATCTAGTGGCACTGCCGAGTAGTCCGCGCGCGGCCTCCGAGACAAGAAGCGCTGCGCGCTAGAGCCGCGCGAACGCTGAGAACTGTTCACTCGCTTGCCACACTATCAGTGGCATATACTCAGTGACCCAAGTTGGCGAATGGTTCATTGAAGAGCAGCATATACCCGGTGCATTCATTTGTGGAGCATCCTGCTAATGCATCGGGTTGCTGTCCTGGCGGAACCCTTGGGACGTGGGCTCGAGTCCTCGAACCGACGGTGAAATTTAGGGAATATTTTTCGTTATTGTAGAGCGGCACATTCGAAGTGGCAAATGCGTAGTTACCCAAGTTGGCAGCAAATATGTCCATTGATTAGCGGCACGTACCTAATCGCACATAGCCAGTCACTCAAGTTGGCATCGAACAGGTTCACTGAAGACTAGCACGGACCTCGTGACACATACCAAATAAACATGAAACCTGAATAAACATCATGCAACAAGGCTGTCCCAGTGAAACATATTCAACCGGTTGAACCATCCTAAAAAAATGCGTAAATTTTTAGCAAGACTGCGAGGCAGAATGTTCATGAAGCCATGGATTCCAAGTAAGAAAGTCTAACCTACATTGGGGGATGTGTGAAAACTGAGAGTTCAGTTATAAATTTCGGTGCGTATTTGGAACTTAAGCTGATGCATTACTAGGCCACAGAGAGAAAAAAAAGTTGCGTATACCGCAAAGAAGATGAAGTCACAACTTATTGATCTAATCCACACTTTTATTTCTGTATTACAAGAGAATTTAAAATTATCCTTTAAATAATAGATACGGTTTAGACCTTTTCAAATGCTTACTTTTAAATGATACATTTTTATACGACCACTACCCTCCAAATTTCAGCCTACAAATAACTGATGGCTTAAGTTCAAGTCCCCGGTAGTCGGTCGAGCAAATAACTGTGGATAAAGCAAGAAAGCAAGCAGCAAGTTGGTTCTTGCTAACTGGTTCTTGGGGGTGGCTTTTTGGGGATGTGACAACAATTCAAAAGGAAATTACATCGCTGACGATGTGCCTAACAGTGCCTAATAGGGAGCACACGCACACGCGCACGCACGCACGCACACGCGCACGCACACACGCACACTCTGGTAACCAGTAGCCCGCTTTTGCGTCGGAAGATCACACGGCAGTGGCATTTCGCGTACAACACAAGGAACAAGATACCCACTAGGTATACTTGACTGTGGCGCGAAATGCATTTTGTGAAAAGGGGACAGAAGAGAGGAGACAGTGAAGCGTCAACCCCTCGCTCTTCTGTCTCCTCGCTTCTGTATCCTTTTCACAAAATGCATTTCGCGCCACAGTCAAGCATACCTACGAAATATCAGCGCCAACTTGCCCAAGAAGAAGTTCTTTTGTAACAAGGTACCCGACACCGCGTTCCTCGGTCGAGCACGACGCACTGCACTGCGTGACTAGGCAGCTTGATGAAGCATCGGAAGCGGTGACACGGTCCTGAATGCCGTTTGTTTTAAGTATAAAAGTACCCATGCCTTTGATACAAGGCGCCCGAGAAGACTCGTGTGATTAGTAGCGCTGCAAATGGCGTTTCAGGCGGCGCACCTGGGCGGTGCACGAGTTGAGACAGGAAAATTGTCGGCGTTTGTAACTTCAACTTGACCGTCCGTTCTACTCTGACCACCGTATGCACACAGTTGAACCTGCAATTCGTATCGTGATAATGTTAACAGATCGTGAATTTTACCGACGCTTGCGCATATCCGCTAGCCCTTTGTAAAGCATAACGCAATGTGACCATGAAATAAAGACTAAGCAATAGATTAAAAAAAAGGGGGGGGGGGGGGGGACTAAAGAGCAGAAATATACTCGTATGTACTTGATTACCATGGAAGCGGAAGGGAGGAAGCGGTCAAGAAAGTTAGAAATTAGGTACAGCGCAATCAAAAGTGCGAGCAGGCAACCCAGAGTCATCAAGACAGAGACGGCCAGTTAGATCTCAATACCAGAAACCAAAAAGACAATGAAGATTTACACATGCGGCAAGAAAGAAGTAAAGGATAGAAAATTTTCACGATACCACGAAGGACAGTGCCATGTTATTAGAGGCCCGAGATTGCTTTCTGGGAACGAAAACACACGGGAGCAAATATTCGCAACATGAAAGTGGATGTCTCCGCTGCAGCAAAATTACGGAAACGACTCCGGTCATCACACAATGGAATACGAAGATATTCACCCGGCGAGACACATAGGGAACGGTCACCTTCCAGAAGCACATCAAAACGGATGGAAGGATTAAATGGTCAGTAGTTGGAAATAAGCAACAAACGTTTAGTGTATCAGTAACAAAAAGTCTTGCAATTTGTGTGACACTCCTACGCAAGACAACAAGGAAATGCACGTTAGCTTTGTATTGGTGTCTTGGTTGCTAGCACTGCTAGGTGGAGTCACACAATAGCTGCACAAAGCAACGACGCTTTAACTAGACAAGAAAAGAAAAGCACATAGAGTCAAGCACGGTTATGGTACGAAACAGTAAAACATAAGCTCTGAGGATCATCTTCAACAGTTGCTGCACAGTTTTTATTGCGATAGCAATTATATGGACACTCAAAAGCAGATTTCTGCCGTCGGCGTCGCCGTCACCGTCGCCGTCGCCGTGAGGTTCCGTATGACGTCATTTGGAGAAGAAATCGTCGCCGCGCGCCGAACGCTGTATGTGCGAGTGAAAGGGCGCGAGGGGCGCGTCTTTCACGGGGAGTGAACGCACGGCGGAGAACAAACGCGCGTTCTGCGCCGTGCTCACTTAAGGGCTGCAGAAGTAGGCGTCTCTGTTCTCCTTCACAATCACCATGTATGTAGAGCAAACGCGCCTTCTTCCGACGAGCGAGAGGCCGTGGGGGAGGGGGAGGGAAGGGAGGCGACGTTTAGCTGCGGCACGCAGTGCCTATTTATATCAGCAACAGTCACCAACGCCGCACGCATTTTGAGCGAACGCGGGCAAAACGCCGATGGCGTCGACAACAGTTCTGCGTGTTGCCGATGCTGCTGCATGTCCAAGTTTATACAGCTGATAAAGCTAATATCATTACTCCGTATAGCTCTCTACAAGTTTGCTATCGCAATTGATGCTTCGCCTTTCAGGCAAAACTGCGACAACTTTTTTAAAGATGGGTATCTTACATCAGCTTCTTATCCGCATGCAGTTGTGAATCAACAGCAGCCTTTTTTAGCTTCATCCGACACAACTTGTCCTTGGCTACAAACTGAAAACACATAGAAGTGGCAGCCACTCCGTGAAACGCTGAAATATTTCACCGATGAAAAATGTGTATATTTGAAGAGGGAAAAAAAAGAGTGCTTAGTACTTTATCGACTTCCATTTGGCAGAGCGGACACCATATCTAGGTCAATATAACGCTCCCTCGTTGACTGGCCTTACTATGCTCAGTCATATCACAAGACGCGCTCTCCAAACCTCGTTTTGTCAAGAATATCATGAGAGCACTTGAACACGGTGTCTTCTCACCACCATCAATTAGGCATGCGAATACTGAGCCCCCCAAGAATCACTCGAAGCATATTTTTCAAATATCAACTCGAATGCCAAGTGTCGAAGCGGCATGCTAGAATATGCAAATATTGTGTCTGGAAAGCGTTTCCGCGTGAACGTGAGTTATGCTGTAGTATAGGCACTTGATGTTGAAGTTCTCTGCGGTTTGCTATACTTACATCGGTAAAAAAACATTGTCGAGACCTTCCCCCACCAGACCTAGCTATAATCAGCCCGGGAATACAAATGTGGTGTTCCTATTAACAGTGGACAATACTTGTAATTATGCGCCAAATGTGCCAAATGCATGCCATCCGAAGCCATGTGCTCTTAACTAAGCCGACAACAGTTTAAAACCTGTAACCACTGCATTGAAAGCCGAATTAAATGGTCCGCCAAAAAGATCGATTTCTAGCGAGTGTTTTTTGACATTCATCCAGCTCTGAGACCAATACACCGAAGTCAATTCCGTTGCAAGCTTCTTGACTTACCTGACTCATCAGACGCACAACTTACTAAACGACAACAACTCTCCGAGCCCATTTTTTTCAAGAATAATATAAGACATTTTTTCAAGAACAATATAAAAGCTATTGGATGCACAGTGCCTTCTAACCATAATGAATAATGCATTGGAACTACAAACACTACGAAAGCACTCGAAATTGAATCTTCAAATGTCCGCTCGCATGCGGGGAGTCGAAGTGGGAGGTTTACAATTCGCGAAGATTGTGGCCTGATACCATTACCGCGCGAAGGTGGATTACGCCATTTTATAGGCACTTAGATGTTAAAGCTGCCCGCCGTTCGGGCAGACGGCTAAGCCATAAACGGATGTTTTCCGACTAGGAAGGATGTACGAAGGTATGATCGAATAACATGCAAACAGTGAAACAAGGGAGCGAACGAAATCTCGCAAATAATGTTTCAAGTTTTCAAGTTTCAAGTTTATTTCTTCAAAGTTAATACAAATTGTGTGCAAACACTGTATGACCCCTTAGCCAAAGGCTAGTAGTGGGGTCATTTACAAATATGTATTAGTAATCTGGTCAGTGACACCATGAGAACCACCATGAGAAACAATGAGAACCATGAAACCGATACATTCTGTGTTGATAACAGTTGTCACAAACTGCGCACATCAATTTTACAAATTATTACAAGCATGTGCTTATTTGAAGAGATTGCAAATTCAATTAATACCAGATGCTTTAAGGCGCACACATAATTTTGTATGCAGATAGGAAAAAAACAAAGAAACTAAATTCAGTGATGCCAGGAAGTTTAGGACACGTTGGAATCACGCAGAAAAGTACCATTCAATGCAGAAGGCATCAAAATGACCAGAATGTTTTTCAATGGAACGGTCATTACAAGCTGCAACGTGACAAGCTCCTAAATTGTTTTCAAACTCCACCATACGGGTCACTAAGAGGACTGTCGTCTTTTGTTAATAGAATTAAATTTGCAAACGAGTCGATGCATGAAGGAGCTACGCCCAAAGTATTTTCTTTTTCTGGTATTTGGGACGTGCTGATGCTATGAGTGCTTTCACGACTTCCCAAGTTTTGTGTTTGGATCGTTTGAAGTGCAATATGATCCTGTATGACTGATAAACAAATCAGTATGGGCCCGAGTAGATGCTGTAAAATTAGTGACCTTACAAATGGCTAGTGAGGAAACTTCTTGACAGGGCCAGCAGCTCTCCATACAACCCGTTGTTCTATTTTTTTGCATTATTTATGGCTTACCAAGTCTCCGTTGAAGGAAGAGTGGCCAATTTGAACATGTATAAACGTTATTTACATATACAGCTTGTGCTAACCCTATGCTAACGCTGTACGAGAAAATCCGACGCTAAAGAAAAAGCGATACTGGCATCTACCCTAAACCAATCCGAGTGCCATTAAATATAAATAAATGGTAATGAAGCAATTATGTAGTTGTGATAATCGGGTTGATCTCGATAATCACCGTCACAGGGGTTCTGCTAAAAATTGTCATTTTCGCCTGAAGGGCGATCTCTTGACAGTGCGCATGACCTCCTCGTGCTTTTCAAAGTCTAGATTTACTAACACTCTTAACAATTTGCGCGCGCATTGTACATAAAATATTATATTTCAAATTTCTGGTGAGAATTGTTTCAGGTTATTAGGCAAAAAACCTTTGCGATTCGTAATATACATTTGCCTATTTCTGGAATGGTTGCTTAAGTAACTTTTTGCATCGAGTTTCATTATGTCCCACACTTCAAATTTTCGATACACGTGTGACGCATAACTTCGCCCATTTGCAAAATAAGGAAAGGAGCATCACCTTTGTTTCGCCCAGGACAGTCAGGTAGAAGTGTTTCACATCGCACTTCATAGAGGGAGGAAACAATGGTTTATCACTCTTCATTTAGCTCGTAATTGAAGCACACAAAGCTTGCCCGGATATCTTTTATAACATGCCCCCTCCCCCTCCGTCTAAATACAAGCTCGGTCGGTGAATATTGCGGAACTTCCAGGACACCGAAACAACTGACGTATGTCTGCTGAAATGGGGGCATACCTTACCAGGCAGCCTTACTATGCTCCGTTTCAAACATAGCGTGCAATGCTGTGGAAGCCACGCAAGCAGTTCGGTAATAAAAAAAAAATTGGCTGTGGCTTCACTCGGTTTTGCCTGGGTGTGCATAGCGAGAGGTACGGTTAATCCTATGTTTAGGTTGGTTCTCTCTACGGTTACATCTTTACCGTTCAGCTTCGCACATCTGAGTCTTTAGGTTTGGTTGTTACCTCTCGTTATGTTATGGTTACATTAAAGACTAGACACTCTTAAAGTGTAACGCATTTGTTTTGAAAGTCTTCATCTTGTTGTTTCTCAATTGTCAGACCGCCCGATGGTCGGTGACGCGGGAGGATAAGGGGTTGTCGTCTAGTGACGTTAACACGTTTCGGGTGCTATCCTCATCTGAATACACTCGCCTGGCTGCTTCGTACTTACGATGCCTCTCGAGGCGTTCTTCTCCGTCTCTTCTCCGTCTTCTCCAGCTCGTTCTTCCTCCGTCTCCTCGGCTCGCTGCCTCCTCTTTGTTTCGTTCAGACGACGAAGCCTGGCTTCTTTCAGTCTCTCCGACTCACTTTTCATATCTTCCGACGAATCCCACCGAGTCGCGCCTTCTATATATACGATGCAACGCCGGCTCCTCCTCTGTTGCAACGTGGTTTCACCGGCTCCTCCTCTGACGTCATTCCAGATGGCGCGGCGAGCAGCGTGGCCAGCTGCGGCGGTCGCTAGGCAACGGCCACCGGCCACAGCGAAACGGCGCGAGTATACGGCCAACGTAGCTCTCGATACAAAATGTATAACTCTGCATGTTTCGTGGTCGCACTTATTTGAGCGAGCCTGTGCGTGAAACGCTGCGAAGGGCTGCAAATAAAAAACCTGCAAAGGATGACAACGAAATGCAAACTGAACTTAGGCAATGAAATGAACAGCCGTATAACGCAGTTTGTTTATTTTTTAAAGTATAAAACATTCTCCGTTCAATTCAAAGCCTAAATAAAAAGACAGTTTCACATAATTGCTCGTAAAAAAAGAAATATTTCTTTAATCCCGTGACCCTCTCGTCGAGATGGCACGCCGCCCTGCGCAGCTCCCATCTCGACGACCAACTCTGGGCTACCCAGCAGGCCTACGAAGCGGCGAAGAGGCAATTGAGACCTCGACGTCCCATCGTGGGAGGCCTAGGCCCAGCCGACTGGACTGCTGGTTCTAAATAAAGTTCACTCTCTCTCTCTTGGTGCGAAGGCAGCTACAGCAAGAAGGGTGGCTAGCCTCAACAGCGTTGCACGGTATGTACAGTCGTCATCAGTATGAAAGGGAACACTTAATTTTTTTATAAGGGCTAAAAACGCATGCCCTCCGTAAAAGTGTTCAAGGATATTAAAGTTCAACAGGAAAACTTATTGTTATGTATCAAGTTCCAAAATTTTAACCCATGGACCACGCGTTATTGTCGTTAGCATTAATTCGCTGTTACCCTTCATATTGATGACGACTGTACGAAGCGAAGTACGGCCGCCTTATTTATAGCGCCACCTTCTTTCGGTACTTGCCAGAAAATACTTCAACAGTATAGTTTCAGGCATATTTGTTTTATTTTGGAGATCATGTTTTAAAGGACGAGAAGTAAGCGTAAGCAAACTCTTCAAGAAATGCGTATGTTAAGGCATGCCCGTACCATTATTTAGAGTTGCGGACGATACTTGCAGACTAACGAGGGCAAGAACGGGAAGTTTAAACAGAGCTTACGTAAGTGGCACCTTTACACATCTGGCTTCATGGACACCGTCTCAGTGCCCCTTGATTCTCTGGTTAAATAATGCCTTGACATATATATATATATATATATATATATATATATAATCTCGTCAGAGAAAGCTTGGCAAGCCGTAAAATATTTAAAAAAAATCACCAGCCCTTCCCCTGTCGAGAAAATGGGGGTAAGCGAAGCTTGTTGTGCGCTTATCTGACCTTTGTCAGGGTGACGTTCGGAAGCCCTCGCCTCGGGATACTCTGCTCGTCGCTGACGGCGGGCCTCGGCTTCGGAAGCCCTCACGCTAGAATCGGCACGTCGACGACGAGCCCTTTCTCGAGCGAGTTGACGCCGGCGTTCATCAATCGCAGCTTGCTCCTTTGCAGAACGCACCGCGCGTGGCCTTCCCATCTCCTCGCCGAAACTGATCTGAGGCGAGGGAAGCCTGGAGGAGCGCGCGCCAACTCGCTTTCCTTCCATGTCGCTCCTGGCGACACACCAAACGAACCTGATTGGTCGCCCGCGTGTCACGTGATCCGCGATCACGCGTGTAGCATATATAATGCGGATGTGCGCCGCACGTGATTTCTTTCTTTTTTGCCCTATTTCTTCGTATTTCTTTAATTCTTTCTTTCTTTTCCCTGTTATGTTCCATAGAGCTTGGACCCTTTCTGCACTATCATCAGGATCGACCCACACGACAGGGGTAGGTGCCTTTGAGCTTGGACCCTTTCTGCACTATCGCCAGGATTGGCTCACTTTTCAGCGTGACACCACCAGCACCGCCGACACTTGTGAGCCTATAAAGCTTCACTTGAAATGTGTGACAGAGTTGCTGACATCTTCGCGAAGTTTCCATACTAACCATTAATGGCGTCATTGATTTTTACAGCGTCTACGTGGGCCTATATACTTGTTTTATTTGTTATATATGACCATATTGGGCATTTTACACAGGCCAACGACTGAACGCAGGGAGTTTCGAAAAATATTTCTTGCGCCAAAGCTTCCCACATCATAGGAAGGGAAAAGTTATTTGAAAGAAATGACCTCACGCGGACCTATATACAGGAGTTCAATTTTCGTCTGAAAATTCAAGAAAGGAAAGCTTGAACTTGTTGTTCGGCAGTAATAGTGCATATTACTGGGTAATCGCGTAATTGCGTGTATTAATTGCGTAGAGTGGTGTATTACGCATCATTCTGCACTACAACCTCCTTTTTTTAATCACGATTTGCATGTGTTCGAAACTTTGCCTAATGTTCGTTGTATGATTGTAGGGTGTATGTAGCGTATTTTTTTGTTCTATACAACAGTGAAAGGTTTTGATTATTTTTATTTCTTTATCCATATTACTCTCTTGCCTAGCGTTTTTTTTCCTTGCCTGCTTTTAACTACCGTTTTGGAGTAGCAGGCTCATTAGCAGCCAAACTTGCCGCAATGTGACAGTTATTTAATACCAAAAACAACCCTCTTCGTCGAAGTGGTGTAACAAGACTACCACTTAAATGTACGCAGGCCCCATAGTGGCTGCGCACTTGGCCATTAGCATAATTTAGCATAAGCAGCCATCGCGCAAAGGTCTGTTGGGATAACTCTATGTATAGTGGATGCCCTTAACTGCAAGCGAATCCATAAGAGACAATGTACTGCGAACGCCTCCACTCTTACTTCGGGGTCTCTGGCCAGACCTGGCTCTTGCACCATTAAATTCATCATTAAACGTCATGATCATAATCCGTGTGAGAGAATTTGTTCAACAGAATGACGCAGCCCATCGACGACGCGCTCTGAAGCAAACAATACAAGCAGCATCGAGAAAGTCTGGCATCTGGCTGGCAGTGAAGTTGTTCCGCGCAGAGCAAGTGGATCGAATTTTTCACTGAGAAATATTCTAGACTTACAAAAAACGCTACACAAACGGCCGGATTGCACTGCGCAATTTTTTAAGGCCGCAAAATTCCCACAAGTCATGTGCAGTAAGTAGAGAACATTATCCTTTTAACCAATGGAGCACAACACGCACAAGATACGAAAAAGCAATGATCATCGCGGTAATTGACCTATATAAACGGCAGGTTTACGTGATCATTTCCTGATTGCGCCATAAAGGAAACGCGGGCAGTTAGTAAGATGTTCATATTTCGATATTTCCTTTTTCGGATTAGCGCGCTTTGTGCAGTCAGATTATCGCCCGACCTAGGATTAGACGGCCACAATTAAAGCGTTGGAAAGGCATCGATGGGCGCCTGAAAACTTCTTAGGCTTCGGTTAATTAGAACTTCGCAATTATCTGTGGAACAGAGTAGCCAGAATACTGTATAACAGTATTCTAGACTTATTAATCAACCGTCATCTATAGTGTCGGTGCGAAAAACGAACTGCTCCCATGCCGTAAAACAATGTACACCCTAAAAAGTGAATAAGGACTTAAAGTTGTCTATAAACCACTCAATTACATCCTTTTTGTGTTAGAGTGTGATTTATAGACCGGTTTACTCATTATTTACATTTAGGAGTGTAAATTTTTACAGTACCTAGCGTAAGCAGACATCGACGTGCTTCACTACGTGGCAATGAAGAATGGAAATAGCAAGAACGTTATCGCCCAGTTCCGTGCACGTAAAAAAGAAAAAAAAAGAAAACCGAAAACCACTCGTATATAGCCTTGTCTATACGGGATCGCTGCAACATTCCATTCTTGTGAACCACCCCTTGACACCCAACAACAAAGGACTCGTTGGCAAAGTCCTGCGCTCATAAGACACAGGTGTTGGCGGTTCTTGTCGACCGACAATTATGTAATCAAGGCTGTATATAAACAGACAAGCAGCGATGGCTGAGTTTTTCGCATTCCAGCAGAGTGACATCTACCCGCTTTTCAGCAGGCACACTAAATCGAGCTAGCACAACAGTTTATCAAGTAGGCCTTCACTTAGTTTTGCGTTGTACTTTGTCCCGCACGAAGGGGAGGAATTCTGCAGCAGACCCTAATTATCTACAATACATTTCAATTCACGCAGTGCCAGAAAAATTATTTCCGAAATTACACTTTTTTATGACGTCACTTGACGTGAATTTCACTGTAATCTGCGCGTCGGAAACACTGTTGTCGCAAGATGAAAACATTTACACTGTTTCCTTTCACATGCTGTTGAACATTGGTACCAACAATCTAGCAACTATGGTGGCGCAGCCATATTCATCGAGTCATGTAACCGCCCACACGCAAAGCAATGTTGCAGACGTCCGAGTTGAAAATATCGATTCTGGGTGGATGGGCTTTTTCCGGAGAGCCGTGCAATGGCGTATCAAAGACGCACACGAAATTCTCGTCTACCAGCACCAAAAGACACGCATATAATGCTACAAAAAGTTCCAATAACAACAATTTTCACGGGACTATTAGAAAGCACGACTTAGCAAAAGCGCCCATGCTTACACGGAACTGGTTCCTGCGACATTTAATCTTATTTATGATACATTTCGCGCCTACATCTGCGCTGTTATCATTCCAAGCTCTTCATGCTGGGGAGTTTTGGCATCGACGAAAACATTGCTCCAATATTCACCCCGCTGTTGCACCGCTTCGTCTTTATTAGGAGGTGCTATGATTCGCCCAATCTTGTTACCAAATATAGTGCAATCCCAAATAAGCTGTCCGTTTCTGCAGAGTTCTGGCGCCATGTCTGTCAGTACACAAGTCTTTACGAGCGCGCTGCTGGTTTCCCTGAGAGAATACTAGGAAGCAGAAAAATACGTAATAAAACCAATGGGTGCAAAGAAAATGTTCGGATAACAAGCTTTGGCCTCACTGCCGATAACATGTCGCCTTTATGGCGGCGTAAGAAAGACGAGAGCAGCAAGCTGTATAGAGCAACGGCGAATAGTTGTGCTTGTTTATCTTATTTTTTTTCTACAAATATAACGTCAAGCTATTCCAATCTGTTTCTGTTTAATTTTGGCCACCAAGCAGCGCTCCACGATTGGTCAAAATGTTTCCAGGCCACGCCCATTTTGCTTTTCTGTCATGCGACGTCACGAAAACGGAGAAAACTCCCCACCCGATATAGCGTGTACAAATAAGTATTCTGCCGAACAAAATATAAAAAAAAATCGTTACAATTCTACGCCTTTTCGCCACGAGCCCTAGGCTATTGGTTGAAAATTTTCGAACGGCGCCCATGGACTTTGCCTCTGTCACGCGACATCCCAAAACCGTGAAAAATCACCACGCCGAAGTGAAGTGAACGCACTAAAAGTGCAGGAGACTGCCCCTTTCCGCAATGAATAAAATATGGCCGCACATGAAGTGATGTAACACTGGCAACTCGGAGTTGCCGAGGAGAATGGACTTCTTGCATAGGATAAAAATTTTTGGTTGGCATTGTAACATTGTCGAGCCCTTTCGACAAGCATACAGCATCGCACGAGTAACTGTTCTTTTTCGAGGTCCATATCGGACCTCTTTTACGATAACATGGTCCACTATCTATGTGACACTATATTGTTCCTATAGAATGATATAATGCTCGTAAAAGCCTAGATAAAACAAAAAATGAAATACATGCAGCAGCAGGAATCACAAGCTGCTAAAATAGCACCTTGACGGGATTCGTGCCTTATAGTCCCGTTATCTGTGGCGTGCCACGGCTTGTGCCAACCTGTGTGGTGTGTCATGGTGATTCATACTTAAACGTCACATTACACGATTTTCACTTCACCAAACATCGTCATGAACGAGAAATGGTTCGTAATGAACGAGAAAGTTGCGAGTCGATACTTTGAAAGTTTTGTATCATCTACATAACGAATGCATATATTTTAATGCGCAATTTCAGCTTTTCAGCTAACGGGTCCATCCATCAACATCTGCGAAGCAAATTGAGATGCTAGCATCATTCATTTCCCCCTCAGGAAAACAACATTACGGGACTTATGAGCTGCTGACAGCCGCAGATCCCCGTTTCTACAGGTCAGCCTACACTGAAGACAAGAATGGGTGCCAGACTTATTTTCATAAGAAAAAAAAAGAGAACGTGGTTATTGTATTAGACTTCGGCAGAACCGAGCTCCGGCCACTTTCCACAACGAATACATGAACGAGGTTTGGATCTCGAGCCCAACTGCAGCGATCAGTGAAAGTGAGGCCATCACTGTGAACAAACTAAAGCAAGAACAGGGAGGACCACGAAAACCGTCACCTTTTGAATGCACTACACGAAGACCAGCGAATAACATGGGTTACAATGAATGCCCAGATGCCAAGTTCGAGAAGCCACTCTACGCAGCAAGCACTGCATATGCAAATTGAAATGCGGACATCTTTCATTCATTACGAAAATGTCCCAGCATTTTTTTGCTTTTTTTTGTTTTGGTTACATTTTGTTTCTATATCCATAACTACTTTTCCTTGGCAGCGCTCGCTCACTGGTGAAGTGGCTAATTTTATTCCTTAAGAAAAGGACGTGCCGATAAGGCCATATTTCTTTTCACGCATTCGCGTCATCACCAATCTCTCTGGGCAGCCCGCTGACAACGCGTGTTCCGTTCGTTTGGAGTCCTCGGCACGTTGGCCAAACATCAGCATTGCGGTCACGTTTGCTGGGGTACAACGGACACGGCTCCGAAATGGGCACAGCAGGCTGTCTTCAAGGCCATGGGACGGGGCGAACCACCCCTCAGGCTCTGTCGGAAATGAGACTTGTCCCATAGCAGACTGGCCACACCCACGCAGCAGCTCAGGCTATGTAGTGCTTCGGGTCCGCAAATATGAAGGGATCCCGGAGAGAATTCGTGCTCTCCGGGCGACGACGGAAGAGCACGGAAATTGGAGAAAGAGAAACCCGGGTACTCGGTAATAGTCGTCAGCTTTTTGCTGGCCTTCTTATTGTTCATTCCTTTGGATTGTGTCCTCTTTCATCGCTTGCTTGTTTCTTTTCTTGTTCAGTTTGTTTTCCAGGGCCGCTGATTTTGTGAACCACGGTGATGGGAAAGTGAGCGGTATGGGGCAGTGTCCATGAACGTACTACTGTCAATGATTATCAAGCCATTGTGCCAGTGATGTGGCTTGTCACCAGGTCGCGCACAGTTACTTGCTAGTCATTTCATCTAGAGATAACGGGAAGGATACATACATACGCATACACATGATTGCATGCATACATACACACACACACACACACACACACACACATACATACACACATACATACATACATACATACATGCATACATACATACATACATACATACATACATACATACATACATACATACATACATACATATACATGCTAACATGCATGCATACATACACACATACATAGATAGATGCATCATACGCGTACATCACAAAACACCAAATTCAATACTGGCAATATTGTCTACTCAAATCTTAAACACTCCATTCGGTGATCAGTGAACCGCGATAACATTATTCTGCATATTACCCTCTCCTACTCATGATCGATGTTTCCTGTCGGGTTTGAACGTCAGTCGGTACTGAACATTCAGCTTATTCCGCAACTGCGCTCACCGGGAAATGCTTACGCGGCACATCAAACTTTATTCTTTAATTCCTTGATTGCCTTTATTGTTTTTATTGCACTTTATTGCCAGTCCCAGAACAATAAGCCTTAACAAAAATAAAACGTAAACGAATACGAAATGTGCAAGCAATCAGAATCGTGTGCTCTGTTTTCTATTTGTTTTAACCAAATAAATCTTCGCGAGGCGTCTGTTTGCAAATAATGCAGGACGTGACACAATCCGCATCCTGAAAAAGAAAAAAAAAAATACAGCACCACACTTCAGCGATTCCTTTGGCTGTAAATTACCTACTGCGACAGCAGCAGCTCCCCACAGTGACAACCAGCACCTGCTAAGCTTTGCTTCCCTGCTCTTTTTAAGCATCATTGTGCCCAGCCTCAACGCGAAATTGTATCCTCCTTTGTCGAAACTTGTTCTCTGTATGGGTTCCAGAAGGAACTACTTGATACTGCTTTATTTCTTCAGACTACAGTTTCAAGAGCCTATTTATTCAACTCTTAATACGTAAGACGTTGGCTATACCCTTCTACATTTGGTAATCATCAATTGTCTCATGTGTTGAACCGCGTTAAGAAAATGTGTCTTTCTGTGGGGGCAGACCTCATTTTTCAAACTTCATACCTCAAAGCATCCTGCGAAGAAGCGGCAGAAGACTAAATGATTAAAGGACGACAGTTTGCTCACCGGCGTGGTTAGCAGTATTCGCCCGCCATTGGCGCTTGGGATTCATCGAAATTAAATTGCTTCAAAATTCAATCTGTCCGTTACGTAAGACAATGAATGGCTCATACCCCCGTAAACGCGGCCTCCCCATCAGGACGACAGAAGCGAAGTGAAATTCTACGCTGGAATGATGAGCGGCAACGCAGCCAGCTGTGGAAGAAGACGACGACGAACACCGGAGCGCGCAGTGGCACGAGCGCAACCCGAGGGGCGCCAACGAGCCAGCTGCGGAAGAAGACGACGACGTTCGAGCCAATGCTGACGATGATAGCTTTCCTGCGCAAAGGCGATTTCCCTAGCCACCTACTATTTCGCCTAGACATATAAAGACAGAACCTTCCAATTACGACGACATTTTCTTTATTGGATCTCACAGTCTCCGGAATGCGAGAATGATCGATATACAAGCCGAACAACCCCAGGCAAAGAACACCTTCTAGAAATAAATAGTTCAAATACGCGGGATACATGAGCGTTCTTCTGAATCTTTGACTGGTTTAATCTAGTTAATGTGTTTAAATTTGCCTGATTGTTAACTTGCTGTGTGTTTAGTGAAATGGCTTTGGTGTTGCTTCTCTGTAAAAAAAAAGTTGGGCGATATATCTGTAGTACATACTTAGTGGCCTAAGCTATTAGACAATTTGGGCCACTGTGTCGGCGTAAGAGGCTAGATCGATAGATCAAAATTTTTGACGTAAGGAATGCTAATGGCAATAAAATGAGCTTGTCTGAAATGTTTAAATCAAACAAACAACAAGAATAAAAAAGGTGAAACAGGTAACAAGCCGAGAAATTATTAGTCTCTCATACCTAGACAGAGCTGAGTACATCATTTACCCTGTCAGACGTTCTATCCTCATATAACGAACATAAAACATGTTTGAAACTGCTTATGTTATTTTAAAGTTTTGAGCAATGGTGATGTTATTACTACATGCAGAACAGTGATGTAAATTAATGTTCCCTTGACTGATTGGCAAAATTGGTTCGCAATTTTTCCGGTACCACTGACATTTGCCGTAAACCTTATAATATATTTCTATTGGGTAACAACGAGAGACGCATTATTATTTCTCAATACCCCTTTAAATATATAAATAGCTATATTACCTCTGTAGGAAGCTAGAAACCGTGGAAGCGTCTATTCGGTTAGAGTAATAGCAAGAATCCCGTGCACATATCCGTCATACATTTCAGTCATATGGACACATGACGGCAAGTACAGATACATAATCTTTATGGATCATTAACAATAGCGAATTATGTATCAAGAAACAGGTAACATTTTGTGTGCAATGCACAAGTATAAGAAAAACAGCAGGTGATCACCTAATTATCCGCTCGAGTGCCACTATTCACTGTTGCTAGTGGTTATTTATTAAATGTGATAGCACGCGAAGGGTCGGCCTCACCGTTATAATAGTATGCCGAGGGATTCCGCTCGCGAGATCTATTATCACGGTATAAGTTGTGACGGGCTTCACACTCTACTGCACTTTATGAGTAGCACTAGGACGGTGAAATTACTGGCATCTTTTGAAAGGCTATGTCCACCTGCCTGCAGTTGCATCGCTTCGCGCCTTCATTTTTTTCCCTCTTTGATGAAAGGGTATGTATGATATATTCCTTCTTAATTTCTCAAAGCCTACGTTAGCCCTATTTTTTTCCAACTCCTCCCCCGCCGTGCTGAATGAACAATGTTTCATGCGCAACCATTTTACGACCACGCACGAGGTAGTTTTTTTTACAACCTCTTCTCCACAATGTAGCAACGAACTGAGGTAAAGTGCCCGAACACACTGGACGGCCGTCGAAAGGTCATAGCAAGTGTGCCCAGATCGGAAGGATGCGATCAACCTTGTGTGGTCCAAAGAACTGGAAGCAAGCAACCGTGCACCTACCGCTAGAAAAGAAAAAGAAAACAAACACACACACAGAAGTGAGACCGAGAAACATCACCTGCGAGCGTAAGGATAGCAAAACCTTTTCTTGCAATTCCTCTGGTAGTCAGTGACACATGTGAGCAGCCCAGCTTCAAGTAGACAACAAGTGGCACGGCTATGGCCCAAGCTGCAGTGGCGACAAATTCTCAAACGAAAATCTCCCGTGTCCCTCCCTCCTCCCCTACCCCACCCTACCCTCCTCAGGCGGATACAGTGCTCGCTAAACAAGTTTCGGGTACCGAATACATTGCCCCCATCCCGCCCCCCCCCCTCCCCTCCGAAAAGAAAAGAACCACGGGTATGCATGCAGGTGCCGAAATGTTTCTTCGCATGGCAGAATGCCCTCTTCGCTTTTTATTAACCAGAAAATGCGAGTAGAATGTCCTTTTTCATGGCTGCAAGACTTCTTTTTTCTATACTTCTTTGGGTGACCAATCGATGCGATTCCCAGGAGAGCCGTGGTTGCGCAAAAACGAGCACAAGCTCTTCGGTGGGAACGACAAGAAGACCACTGCTATATCGATTGAGGTTGGTTTTTATTTTTTGGCTACTGGAAAAGTACTGCTTCTGCATGGAAGCGTCAAAAGGTCTTCACGAAAGTGCGTTGTTTCCTGCTTGGCTCGGTGCATGTTGGAGGCGAAGGAGGATGATGTTGAAAGGAGCGTGCCACTGTTTTGCAACGGATAACAAGGGCCACAAACTAGAACTCTGAAGAAAGGGCCACGGAGGACCAGAGGAAAAGTCGCAAAGCTGTTGGAAGTTTCACGGCTGAAGCTTGACTTGTTTGAATCCTTAGAGACGGATAGCCAGGATGTAGAGTGTGGTGCATTGTTAAATGGAACACCACTGAAACGGGACGACTCCGACTTTGCTCGCGCTGTGACTGCAAATGCCGGTTGCAATGTACCATTCGTAGAAATCTCAGTGCCAATAATGTCAATAATGCGAATGCAATGCGCAGGGGCGCAGAAAGCTTCCAATGCGACCGACCACAAGGCAATCTCCTGCAAACGTGGTGTGGTTGTACAACACATGTCAGAGGTAAAAACTTGCCACGGCTCTACACGCCAATGTTACCTTCAACTATGGACGGTGCTCTATGCGAAGAAAAAAAAGTGTACGTCGTGTTTCTTCTTTGACAGTCTGGGACTGTAAAAATCACGTGATTCGAGTCAGAATGATGACACTTACCGGCGAAGGTTCTGGCATATGGCAGACGTCAGAATTTGGCGCGATAATCCCGAATACGTTTATTAAGAAAACTTGAGAAACCTTACGGCTGCTTATGTTCGAGAGCCTGTTGTAACTATACGCGATTGAATGCAGTCAGTACTCGCTTCATCGTCTTTTGCTTGGAAACATTGGGTCTTGCACAAGTGTCTAGAAATGTGGGCGCAAAATCAGAAGCAATACGCATTGTTTTATAGTTAAAATGATTTTTGCGAATACGGCAATAGTTGGAACTTTCGGCATACTGTACACTTGCGGCGCATTGCAACCCGATCACATAAACCGCTTATTCAAGCAACGACCCGAAGTCGGGTTTCACCGTTGCAGAGTAAAGTCAACGTTCTCTTTCTCTGTCTGTATTTTTTTTTCGTATTTTGTATTTGCCACTTGTTCCATGTGTTATGAAACAACTATTCCGACCGCACTTTTTGCTTCTGGCTCCTGAGCCAGCGTAAATCTTAAAAAAAATGACGCCACTGATGTTGCAAAGCATCATAACATTCCACGTTTCAGCGAAGTGTAGTCGAACCCTAAGGGTCTGGATGAAATAATGAAACAAAAATAGCGCTTCTTTTTTTTTCTACAAAAAGGGAGAAGAAAAATCAATGTGGCATTTATACCAGGCATTGGAAGACTGCGCTGGTTTTTAGATAACGTCATCATCATCTGCGTCAGACTATTTTTATGTTCACTGCAAGACGAAGGCCTCTCCCAGCGATCTCCAATTTGCCCTGTCTTGCGCTACCTGATTCGAACTGGCACCTGCCACTTTCCTAAATTCGGTACCCAACCTGATTACTGCAGAATTATCTGCCGTCCTCGAGTGACATCCATTCTGTAAATCTAATGGCCTATCGGTTATCTGTCCTACGTAGAACATGGTCATACCCAGCTTCTTTTTTATATTAAGGTGAACTAGAATAAGGGCTATCCCCATTTGCTCTCTGATCCACACCGCTCTTTTCCTGGCTCTTAGCATTATGCCTAACGTTTTTCGTTTCATCGTTCTTTGTGTGGTCCTTAGCTTGTTCTCTATCTTCTTTGTTAACCTTCAAGTTCCTGCCTCACGTGTTGGCACCGGTAGAATGCAATGATTGTACACTTTTCTTTTCGACGACACTGCTAAACTTCACTCGGGATTTGGTAATGCCGGCCGTAGCACTCAAACCCATTTTTATTCTTCTGTAAACTTCATTTTCACGATCAGGGCCCCTGTGAGTAGTCGAACTAGATAAACGTACTCCTTTACAGACTCTAAAGGCTGACTGGCGATCATGAATTCTTGTTCACTTACCAGGCTATGAAACATTACTTGTCTTGCTGCATATTAATCTTCAACTCACCATCCTCTTACACTTTCTCGGTTAAGGTCCACAATCATCTGTTGTAACTCATCACCAGTGTTACTGAACAGTACAGTGTCATCTTCCAAGCGAAGGTTGTTGAGATATTCGTTGTTCATCCTCGCTCCGAAGCGATTGACATTGGTATAAATCAGGTATTAAGAAATGTTTCTCTTATAAAAGAAAAAAAAGGAAAACGGACAGTAAACTGTCATGTTTCGCTAGGCAGACCACGATAACTTGATGTTTTGAAAGGATTCTCGAAGCAGGGAGAATTTCAACCTTTCGGCTTTCTCTCTAGTAAAGTAACCGTCATGCCATACATGTCAGTCGTTATGGCACCTGAAGACACCGGAGGAAAGAAAAAAAAAAGAAGTGGCGCTTTTCTCAGTTTGAGTGACTTTTCCTCTTGTCGCAAGACTTGCACCTACAACACAACTAGAAACTAAAAAAAAGAGCGAGAAACAAGAAGAAAGGTTTACCGGTTGAAGAAATCTTGCGTCATGCCCATACAGGTGGATGAAAAAGAAAGCTTAATCGGAGGTATTTTCAACATAATGATATTTCTCTTCACCAGAGAGGGGAATCCACACAGGCGATGTTACTCAAAGTGCATCTGTTCGAGGCTTTTGCACCGATCTCCGAAGTTTTCCAATCTCAAAACACGTCTAAAATACAAAAAAAAATGAACTACCAAGAAAGATATGCACTGGGGTCGCGCAAGATTGAACAAAGGGGCTTCGAGGCGCTTCGCTTGAAGACGCCTTTTGTCTTCGGAATGCTTCGCGGAACCCTCGCGTCCCCGCATATTAATATGGGTTCACTTGGTCGTGCCGGCTCCCCCGAAAAGTGATTGCGTCTATTTGGAGCCCCATCTAGCAATGAGCAGACGTTAGCACACCATCTTTAATATCAAGCGACGGCTCCTACTTGCTCGCCCACGAAAACTCAAGTGGGCCTCGCAATAAAAGGCGCTTGAATAAGCACAAAAATAATTCCTACCAAGTGCATCGTCGAATGTGTTGTTTAACTTTGCTGCGGAAATTCGTTTTGATGCAGTTGTTCTAGCGTTGCCCTCATACACCACACAGAAACGCAGGTTGTCGAGAGACAGTTACAAAAGGGATACTTTGAGCTGGTGATCAAAAGGGAGACAAAAGCTGGTGATCAAAAGCTGGTGATAAAAATAGATACAAAAGGGATGCTTTGAGCTGGTGATTCGATGTTGTGACGAAGTCTGTGAATAAGGTAAGCCTAAGCACGAAGCCAACGCACTGAGGAATACAATTGTGTCTTCATTTTTGTTTATTCATTATGTTCGCTCGTGTTGTGTTCAAAATGTTTACCTTCTATTGTTTTTTTCTAGCGTCTACAACCGCGAATGAAACTGTGGGACTTTTTGTAGGAGCGGATGTCCCGCGTATGCCTCGCCTCCGTAGGCGTCACTTCATCGCCAAGGGTCTTTGTAAGTGAGTTTAGTTCCTTTTATGCTTGTTGCAATTTCAACCAGGATTTTATCCTTCCACATGAGCCAAGGCTGTAAGAGAAGCCCAAAATAGAAAGAGTAGAACAGTTCAAAAAGACAGTGCGTCTATTAAAAAGACGTCTGTGGTAGTAGAGAGCTTTAAGCGGATGTCCATCCATTAGCATTGCCCGTATCCTGTCAGCAATGCGTTGAGAACAATGGCTCATAAAATAACGCTGTCGAAATGAGCAAGGTCCCTTTCGTCTCAACCACTCCAGCTGGCTCAGCTTCTAGGAAATGACATCGTCAAATGTCATCCATCGAGAATTTGGTTTCTAGAAGGTTCTTTGTGGCTTTAGGTTTCATTTAGAAGTTAACCTCGTAATCGTTGAGAGCACACAGTCATCAAGCGCAGGATGCTTTGTATGTGCTACCTAATGAATTACAATGTGGGATGAGCTGTCTGTGATATCTCAAGAAAACAGATGATCAACGTGTTCGTGATTCCTACAAATTAGGTGTTTATGTGACACGGCCAGAAGATGAGATGTATACGAAGTATACGGCCAAAGAGGCTGTCCAGCTCAGGGAAGCCGCAAAAAAGCTTTCGTCTTTCCGTCCTTAGTCAAACTTTCACGGGCGCTGTTCTCCTTGCGCACACAACTTTTTGGTCTCTCTCGTCGTGCGGTGACAAAGCAATTTCCCTCCAACCTGTCTAGACTAGCTGACAAGAAGACACGCCTAGATGGGTCAGTGAAACGCGGACAGAACTGTAACTCTCAAGATGGCGCAGGCACGGCAGCTCCCTCATCGTTAACAAAACAAATCTTCAAGAAGACAGGCAAGCGAACAATAAACAAACAGCAGGTGGTGTCCTTCCCTGCCCACAATGAAAAATAATTTGTGCATAATACTTGTAAAACTCCTAAGTAATAACGCAAAACACGCGACGAAAAGCAACACACCCGAACACAAGCACCGACTCTCGAATGAAGCTTTAGTTAAAAAAGAATTTTGCGTGGTCGTACGTATATTGGACAGACCTGTCGCTGTGCTAATATGAGGTCGAGCGAGCACTAGTTGTACATGCGCAAAATGCCTCAAAGTAAGCTTCAGACTGCGAGATGCGTGGCGGCTCACTTGTAGTCACATTAGGCCTACGTTTTAGCCTGGCATCGTGACCGGGCTACAAGGGTGGTCATTTAGGCTTCTAGCATTCACTGTAAGCAAATTATTGTATTATTTGTCTATCACTTTCTTTGAATGAAACACAACAGCCGGGTAATCGCCTTCTTCCGCAGACGGTCAGTCTTCAGATCACATTTCTTCACCAGCGCGGTTTGATCCCCCCTAATGATTCCCGCACGACACCTTTATTGCCTTCACCGGCGCTTCTCGAACCTCTTGACGGAGTCATGGTCTCATAGCAGGAACCAAACCTTAGAATCTTATAGACATTTCTCACGTTTTTGGCCGTGGCCTCCGAAGTCTTAGAGGAGGGTTGTGACTTATCCGTTTGCGCACGCTCGGGCTGTCGCCCTCCTGCTTTCTCTCGGCTTGCCGGGTGAGAGAGTGTTTCGGCACGCGCGCTCCTCTCTCGATACCGTAACCTTCGCGTATCTTGTCGAAGCTTCAATATTCTCCAATCATCGCCTCGGTAGTCTGTAGCGTATGCGCTCTCTCCCTCTGTCTAAGCTGCCGCGGGGCCGACGTGCTCTTTCGCTGGTTTGCGTGACACACCGCGCACGCTTTGATTTAGCGCACTTTTTTATCACAGGACTTTGCTGAAGTCATGCTTAAAAGTTAGGGCTCCATTTAAAAGCGGTGTATGTTATGTACAAAATTTTGCAACATTAGCGCTCTAATTAAATAATGCACTCCAAATCTTTGAGGACGGGGACTCGACGTCACAAAATTCTACGGTCTTCCTCCTCTGGACCCCGGCACACACTGACGTCCCGCTCGCGGGCAGCGGCTCGAGGTCTCACTCGCCGAGCCGTGACAGACTACGTGGACGCCGCCTCCGGCCCCGAGTGCGGGACGTCGGATATGCCGGATCGAGACACCACGACAGACACGCTGCAACAACAACAATCACAATGACTGTGGGGCGATCGCCTGACCACGTTCAGAGACCTCACACAACACTACCGACTCGAAAGACGCAAATTCCCGCCACCGCACGTTAAATTAAACAGGAAAGAGGCCGTAAACTTACGCTTACTACAAACAGACAGTTACCCAAGTCCGGCAGTCTTACGCCACTGTTACCCTAGCTTATATCCGACTGATGCTTGTAAAGCGTGCGGACTCAGAGAAACGTTGCGACACATGCTCTGGGAATGTGCCGGCAACAAAGGTACTGAAACCACCGCCGTTCGCGACGCGCCCGTAACGGCAGGCGTTAATAGATTAAAGGAAGCCTCGAGCTCGCTCATTCCCGCCGTTCCCAGCAGCCGGGGACCTTCTTCGTCGGCGTCGCCGCCGCTGGGAGGCGGCCCTGAAAAGTTCGGAGCTGGAAGATCAGCTCTGTGCCCTCCGGCAAGCCGAAGATGCTGCCCGAGTCCAAGGACTTCGAGCCGACACCTGAGGCCACTAAAAGCAAAGTGCCGGCACTTTAAATAAAGTTTATTTCTTCTTCTTTGTACTGTCACCAGATGTAAGCTTTCTCTTTTATATTCAACAAATCTCATCAAAATCGGTGCCGAAGTTATCGGCAATTCCTTTCCCACGTACTTGAACAGAAGCTTCCGACCTAAACTTTTCTCTTATTCGAGAATTACCTATTTGTTTCCTGTTGGCTGACGACTGAATACGCCTCAACCGGTTTTCTGGAATGTTTCGGAGTGTTTTCGCTCATTATAACGATGCGTATTTTCAATTTCTTCGAAGACAGACGGGTAACCAAACACGGCTTCCCCATTAGCGGTGTGTCGTTTACTGTTCCATAGCGTGATCACCAAAACCCATACAGCTAATAATAAAAAGCATGCAAGCACATCATCTAGCCTAACGAAGAGTCGCTTGTCAGATGACTTAGATTGTCTGAGTCGACAACATATTGGGCTCTTGCATCATTTACTGATAAAGTACAGCCATTTCAAGCAACCTGTCTCTGTATCCGCCACACTGTCTAAGGGAGCAGGCTTTAGCCACAAGACCAATTCGCAATTCACTATTTAAACACAGAAATTTCCCAAAATTCTTCTCATGATGTAGTCAATTAACCGATGTCTGTATTATTAGTCTACATTACGAAAGGAAAACGTAAGTCCTAGTGTCCTCAGTAGGTTCACTTTTTTACGCATATTTGAAACATTATTCTGAAAGTTTATTGTTGTCGAGTCATCGTCACTGGCCACCTTCTCAGCCTCAAATTCACGTTCGCCACTTGAATAAGCAATCTGTAAGTTTGCCGGCAACCGCCACTGGGATCCGAACGCATGTGGCTGGGCAAAGTGCAGTTGGAAGCCACGCGCGTTAACCGCTGAGCTATGATGGTGATGAAATAAACTTTAATTTTCGAGACGGTGTTCCCGAGCGTTTGAGCTGTGGATCACTCTAAGTGCCAGATGCAATGACGCTATGATAATTCAATCACGAAATACATATACTACTAACAGACACCCACTCAAAGGACACCATAAAACACGCAACTGATAGTTGAAGGAGTTTTTTAAAGCAATAATTTTTGCTGGAAAGATTGTAAGAAGATGGATCTTACCAAGATGAGGTACCTGTCTGGTCGAAAGTAACATTGACCGTAAGCACCTTTTAAATGGACTGTCATTCGAATAAAATGCATTCTTAAAGAAATGATCGGTTCAGAGCTATATATGGTCCGGCATACTCATTTTGCACAAATTACGCAATCCCATAAAATGCATAAGCCCTATATCGTCATGTGACATTGCCAACAAGTATCGCAGTGTGGGAACTGAAGCTGAAGTTTTTCGTCAGAGTTCACCGAAGGATATCTCAAAAGCGCACGGCTTCCATGCTGCTATTGAAACAACAAAGATGCGTACTAGGGCATTCGCTAGCACCGCCAGCAATAAGTTTCACTTGAGAAGTTAGTGCTGCCCACAGACACAGCAGGCTGTTTTAACAGTAATCTAGTCATAAGCTTGAGAAACCGCTCGTTTCGGATGATTTTCCACAATTCACAGCCATCAAAGTGCGACCACCACGGCAGGCGATGGAACTAAATGCCCTTGCTCAGTCCTTTCTTCACAGGGGTTCTGCCGAGCAATGGGTCCCGCCCTTCAAAGGTTAAAGTCTCTCGCCTTGCGTAACAGCAGGTGCCTCGTTCTTGCACCACGAGTAGAGACCTTACGAGGAGGATTAAACGCCGTCGTTTTCACGCCTACCACTTCCCCAACTCCACGACAGATACCTAGTCTTGCCAGAAGTTAGGCGGGCCAATGGGCATTCTATCTCGCGACATTAGCATCACCGCGCTGCGGTAATAACTGGATGCTCCGCGGGAGATCACTCGACCGGCTATTCGGCGTACTAAACCTCCTTCTGGGGCCTTGCAATTTGCCTGACCCAGAGCCACCGATGCAGGGACTTCACTCCCTTTGTCTTAATTGTCCCAGAGGCGTTCCCGAGATTGCGATCGGCGATGTCTTCTCTCCGAATTGCCCACTGACGACGTCTCGCGGAGTTGCCAAGTAGCGATCAGTACGTATCTGAAAGTAGCTCTTGTGCATCAGGTTCCATCACTGATGCGATGCGTCGACGAACTTATCAGAGGCACTGATTTGATGAATAAAGAAAGCAAAAAAAAGAGTAATCAGATTGTGATGTTTCTGCCGAGGGAAGAATGTCTGCTGCGACCTTGCGCACTTTATTTCGTGCTCTGATGGACAAATGAAAAAAGAAAATGAACCCCGATGATTACTAGAAATCTACAATGTCCGGAATTTTCTCAAAACATGACCTTAACGGGCGGGCTTTCAAAAACACAGCCTTTACACAAGCATATAGCAAGGATCATGGCCATCGGTGATTTCCTTCAGCTGCGGGCCGGTAGGCTTTGCCAATGAAGTGCAATTAGAGCACTGCACGGGCCGATTTTTGCAGCCCGAGCCCGGCCCGGGCCCGTTTTTACTTTGGGTGGCCCGCCCGAGCCCGATCAAAACTTTTATGGCGAGACCCGGGCCCGGCCCGGGCCCGGAAATATTCTACGTTACCCGCCCGGCCCGGCCCGCCACCACTTTACCTTAGGCCCGAGCCAAGTCCGAGCCCGGCTCGAAACCAGCCCGAACCCCGCCCGAGACCGAAAAATACATGCTTTTCAGAGTTGAGAGGCCCGAGAATAACTCGCTGCACGTTACATGCACACCACCAGAAAGCCCGAGCCCGGCCCGGCCCCGGGTCAAAAAGCACACGCCGTGCCGGAGCCCGGCCCGAGCCCGTGAAAAAACTGCTCTACCCGGCCCGGCCCGGCCCGGCCCACGGGCCGGGCCGGGCTCGGGCTTTTGTGTAAGCCCGAGCCCGTGCAGTGGTCTAAGTGCAATAGTAGTGAAAGTGGCTAGTTTAGGTCTATCCATTGCTAAGGTAAGTGTAGACCCATGAGGACAATTTGTTGCGACGAATACCAGTGAAATTATCCTCTGGTCTGAAAAAAAAGGAAACTTTGCCGAAGTAAGGTACCTTTCCTGAAAAATATCATTCTCTGAAGAACATAACACAGGCTAACTCCATTAGTTTTCGACAGCGTACTTAGGATACGGCGAGTGTGAGGCAACGATAGCTGTGCGCTCGTGCAATTTATTTCACGGGCGCGTTTCATTGTACGTGACGTCACTACGTTTTAGCCAAATTAGGGGAAATTTTCACAAGACCTGACGGCTATAAGGTGCTTAAGCCACTTCTGTACAGTTCCGTGTGAATCTTACTTCATACGCGGGATGAATATCGCATCGGCTACTCGAGACCGTCACGAGGCTCCTGCTTCTCAAGGAGCGATGAAGAGAGAGCGAGAGAGAAATACACTGATTAATAATAATAATAATAATAATAATAATAATAATAATAATAATAATAATAATAATAATAATAGATAATAATATTATTATTATTATTATTATTATTATTATTATTATTATTATTATTATATTATTATTATTATATATACCTTAAAACCAAACAAACTAAGGCCTTAGTTTGGGTCCCATGAGGGGTTTATGCCTCCAGGCTTAGCACATTATTTGCGTGCTGCACCAGAAGAGGCCACCACAGCTTTATTGCGATATCAATTACATGGACATTCCAAGCGGATTTCTGCTGTCGGCGTCGTCATCGTCGCCGTCGGCGTGAGGTACCGTATAAAGTCCAAGGGTGATAAAATCGTCGCCGCGCGCCGTATGCTGTATGTGTGAGTGAAAGGGAGAGTGAACGCATGGCGGAGAGCGAACGCGACGTCTTCCTTCGCGCGAAATGCCCTGGGGGGATGGGAGCGAGCGAGGGAGGGGGGCGACGTTGTGCTGCGGCGCCAACTGCGTATCTTGCGAACGGGCGCAAGGCGAACTGGCGACAGAATCTCGCACGCGGAAGGAGGAAAGCGGGAGGGAGGGGGTGCGGCTTCTACTCTGGCAGCAACTGCGTACTTGTTCTTTGCGCGGCTGCGGGCAGTCGCGCGCACCGTATCTTGAAAGCGATCTGCACACGGCTCCTACCTTTGTATGCGTTGTGCTTTCGCCGCTCAGTTTCCGTTGAAGCGATAGACCACACGAACCTTCGCTCGCTGCTGCAGCCGCGCTTGCTCACGCCAGCGTTTTGACAGCGTTTGTCTGCGGTCACCGAGTGTGATTTATTCATGTTTGCTTGTGCGCGCTGACACCATGCTTGTTAATTCAGTTAGCAAGCGAATGTGTCCATTTTTACACAGCCGAGAAAACTACTATCCTTACTCCGTGTAGCTCTCTACAAATTTGCTATCGCAATGGATGCTTCGCCTTTCGGACGAAAGTGCGACTTTTACAAACTCCCACAAGCTGTGTTTATTGGATACACAGTCCCCGCAGACGACAGCGATATTGGCCTGATTGAAGGCTGGTGGGTGCAATGAAGCCGGTGTTTTCGTGCTGTGTAGCTTTACGAGTGCCAACCAATTACTGCCGCGCAAATACTCCCCGTAACAATATGTTGTGCAATCACTGCTGAATTAATTTCGAAAAGGAACACATTTTTAAATTAGCGTTACCTTATTGACTACCTTGGAGACTTGAGATGATAAAGAAAATTTTAACTGAGGATGTTTTGCAAGTAATGTTGATGTTTTCGCGAAGAGGTAATTGTTTCATAATAACCGTTTGAAGGGTAACAAAGCGCAGTAATATCAGAAATTGCTTGTTTTTAATATGAGACCACTCTACAGTCCTTCTACAGGGACCAATGAGAAACCCCTGCAGTCTACAGGAACCCAGCTGTGGAGAAATATATTTTCGACGCCTCCATTACTTGGGTTGACTAAACCTTCACACAGGGAACAAATTGCGCTGTCGTTTTAGCTTATGTTGTAACAACTTTATTTGAAATGCCACCATCGCTTTCATCATGGTTCGTCTAACATTGACCTCAGCTATTATTCATGAGGAACTGAAATATGCAGGAGCTCTGGGGAGTCAGATGAGCCACGCAAGCTATGTTTTCCTTCCTGCTTGTCAAAACACAACAAATGTTTTCCTTTTATGTTCTAGGTAGAAGCAAACAAACAATCATGAACCAATATAGAGCAAAAAAGCCTTTTGTTTTCAATACCGAAGTTGAAGTGATGGTACCATGTCTAATGTTTACGCAACTCTTCACTGAAAGGGCAAACTCACCGAAATGTATTTTGTTAAATAATTCGTTTCGGAAGTGTATAACTCCAATTTTTATTCAAGACATAAAAGAGACGTTGGAAAATTATTAGGTTGATTTTTCACTATAGAAACTTGTTTTCTTCATATCATGTTCCATCCACCTCGAAACGTTCTATCTCTTTTTTGTATTTCTTCTGCATCTTTATTTGTTTATGAAACAAATGAAAACTATCAAAACAGAACGCTTACAAGCGGCGATAAGTTAGGCAAAATGGTCTGCATGGAACCAATATAAACTGATATGACACCAGCAGACCTCTAAAGGCAATCACTTTTTCGGATATATAGTCTCGTCAGCTGCCTTGACGCTGACACGCCAGTAATAAACTCTGAAGCGGTACATACACATACCGCCAGAAGAGACATTACACAAACATTTCTTTTGCTTTGAAATAAAGTTCAAGGTTTTGAGTAGCCAGTGTCAGATGACTTCCAACCAACCCAGTCAGTCTTCTTTAAAAAGTGGCTGCCGTCAAGTTTCGCTCATTCGGCAAAGTAGTTAGAATGATGTGTCACGAGTTGACGCAGCTTCAGCTATGGTCTGACTTTGATCCTTTCTATCTCAACGACACTCAATGAACAAATGCCGTCGCTCAGTGCTTGCCAACGAGATGCCTGCCATGGTAGCTCAGTCGCTATGGCGTAACTCTGCAGAGCTCGATGACGCTGGTTCAATCCCAGCCATACATTGAGCACATATAATGGAACCCCAGCTGGTAAAATATTACTGTGTCTTACACTACAGGGCCACATAGTGGTTCTGGCACGTAATACCCTAGAGTTTGTTTTAACAAATGCTTTGGTTAGACCGCGCTTGAGCAGATTTCAAGGAATAGGGAAGTGTTCAACTTTATTTTAATTCGGATCGAAAGCGAGAACAAAAGGTAAGAAAGGAATCAGAAATAATCCACCTGTACACAGCAGTGTGCATAGGCCATTGAAATGTACTCGCTGAGCCGAGTCGCTTTTGGAAAGGGCAGCAGTAGGTTTCCTTGCGGTTGACGCTCCAGTACACGGAGCTAATACACTTTTTTAAGGACGATAGTCTTTCTTGGGCTGCCTAAACGCGAAAAGCTTAGGCTGTCTGTCACTCGATTCAACCGCCCGGCCAAAACCAAGCATGTGGAGAGAGGTGTAGAGAAAGAAAGAAAGGGAGGCATACAGAGAGCGAGAGTAATAAACAAATAAATAAAATAAACTTCCTTGGCGAGGCGGGATTCGAGCCCGAGTACCCACGGTCCGAAGGTGAGCGTCATAACCACTAGGCTTTACACCCACGCTTGTAGAACATGCATTTATGGGAACCATATGATTGCGTTGTACCAACGATTGTAACAGAACTTGATATGAGCGAGAGAAAGAAAAAATGAGAGCGCGAAAAAGAGAGATTTAAAGAAAGAGAGAGAGAAAGAAAGAGAAACACAGATAGAGAGCAAGAGAGAGAAAGAGAGAGAGAGAGGCGGGATTTAAGCCCGGGTACCGACGGTCCGAAGGAGAGCGTTATACCCACTACGCTATACACCCACGCTTACAGAGGTCCGCTGTTTCATTAGATTTCAAAAGCGTGGAACAAGCTTTTTGAGGCAAAATATATGTACATAACCGTGATCCACAGAGTTCATTTATTTAAGAATATACATTGGACTGGTTTTTACGTTAGTAAATGAAAAATCAACGTGTTAGAAATGATGTCGAAGAGACGCTACGCGTTAAAAACAAGCTTACTGAAGCCGTAGCTCTGTAGCCGGCTTTAAACCACCAGTAATAAAAGGTCCCAACAGAGAGCGTGAGAGCAGCGCGAATGCGGGAAATTTGAATTGAATTCAGCAAAACCTCCATGGCATCTATCATGGGAGGAGTGAGAGGGGAGGGGAAGAGCGCGAGGGGAGGGAGGGAGGAGAAGCGAGGGTGTTACGTCTCAGGGGCGGCTGAAGACTATCGTCTTTCGACGTCATTTGTAGTGAAGCAAGCAGTTATGCGGCCATTCTTTTTCAGCGAGGGCCCTGTCGTGCAGCTCTGGAGAGGTTGGTCTTACTTCTAAAAACTTCCCGCAATACCAATATTACATGGGTATATACAATCGCCATACAATCCAATCCAACCGGAATAAAATTTTTCGATTGCGATTACCAGAGATAGCTGCTTCATGATCCAACAAACCAGATGGAGTGGCGTGAGCTTCAGCGAGCTACCTGGCGTCTAAGTGGATCGAAAAAAAAAAACGACAAATTCCCTCATATGGAGTAAAAATTGTCGCGCCGATGTTTTCCTTTATATATATATAGGATCGCGATGAATAAGCTCGATCGTGATGCCTGTATAATGTGATTGAGGGAAACCAGGTCGAGCAAAGTTGCAATGGAAAGTGCCCACGTGAAAAAGTGATAAAATGTTTGATGTTAGGCTTGCGAAATAGGGCCCATCACGAAATGGTCAGGGTCCCATCCATAGGAACAACAGACACACGCAAAGCAACAAATTGTGCTTGCGAAGGTAAGGGCGGCAGTTAGCGCCAGCTCCGGAAGATTTAATCGCTTCCGAACTGAGCGATATGGTGCCGCATCCACCGCAGCGAGCGAAGGGCCACATCGCCAGCCATAAATCATAGGGCGCCAACTACCCAATTTTCTTCACCGAAAACTTCTTTTGCTCGTTTGTGCATGGCTACGTGAGTTCTTGCCTCCTTTACGCTTTACGATTGAAACCTACTGTCTTTTCTGTTTCCTTTCGAGATCGGCCGAGTCTCTTGTCTTTCGATGTTGTCCGAGTGCACGGGCTCCGGTCAATTCTAAGCCAGTATCATGCTACCGACAACCTAGCTGTTCTTCGTTCATCAGGTTGGCCTGCTATTAGATTCTTTATAGCATGTTCTGTCTTTGGGATCAATTGTAATTGGCAGAGTCCTGATTAAATTGTGGCTAGCAGATTAGCTGTCCTGTCACTAGTGTCATAGTGTGACAGCACATCACTAGGTATCATAAAGTTACGGTTTTCTTCACTGATAAGACTGGTTCACGATTTAGTTCTGCCTTGGCTTTAGGTATGTTGCAGCCTTCCGTGATCGCCGAGAGGCAAATCTCCTACCCATAATAAACGATGTTTTGATCTCAATAACTTAACGGTCTGCTCATTCATGTGTGATTCGTTGTTATAGTCTGAACTTACTGTCCTGTTGCATCGATGTCGAATCGAGCATTAACGAATTTAACGAATTAGCCATCCAGTTTCAAAGCAATAAAAGAAATCTTGTTGCAAAATAAAATATATAAATTTTAGTTGCTTATTTCTTCATTTTATAAATGTAAACATCGTATAGCAAGCGAAAGCCGGTTATACATTGTAGGTACAGGCTGAGGCTCTATTGTAATGCTTCACATTACCTCAGTATATCAAATGATGTGGTACCTTTCACGACTGGCCCAGTAGGTCGGCAACGGCCAACCGTAAACCATTTCCGTGTGCTATCCCTCAGGCTCTTCTTTCGCCTAACTGGCTCAGAAGAACGCTTCCCTGCACAACACTGCACATATTTCCATCGGGAGAGTATAGATCGAAGATGGTTATTCAAGCATGCCTTGGGCCGTTTCTGTGTCTTCTGGTTTTGTCTGCAGTGTATACACTGATCTGCGTGTGTTGATACCCGTGCTTGTTTCTGCGCATGCGCGGAGATTGTTTTTTGTGTGCTCATGGCGGCGTCAGCGTTCATAGAGGCCAGGAAGAGCTAGTCTCCGTTTGTTTGCCCGGCGCTTTGGGATGGAACATCCACCCTCTCCGCCCCTTCCCAAAGCCTCGGTCTAATCCTTCGCGTGCGATGGAGCGGCGAAGCGGCCGAAGCGACAGGGCGCCTCATGTCCACCCGAACGGAACAGGCGTCCGAGGAGGTTTCTTTGACGAAGATGTTTTCATGGATCTCCCATTTCCATTCGGCAAAGAAGTTTGTCGGCCTATAGGTCTTTGATAGCGCTCGGGGTGCGATGTGGATAAGACAGGCAAAGTTCGAGCACTTCCGGCAGAGGCACACATACCTAGAAAAGCAAACTTTCTTTTAAACCTCGGACAACTTTCCTTTTGAAGGGGCCTTATCTGAGGAAATGTCTGCTCTCCTATATGATGTACTTCGGCTGCAGTAATCCAAGCTGAACCATTGAATGTTAAGGGGGAGATCATATAGGGTACACAGCAAAACATCTTCAGAGTTGACCATCATATACTGGGCTGACGTTGTCTAATTTGGAGGCATGATTTGTTAGAGCCAAGCACTTGGTATGGCCCACATATTTGATTTGTGCACTGACAAAGCTTGGGCTGTCTGCACAAATATTTTCGTTCCTAAGTGATATCTACGAGTTGCCGCTCGCTTTGATAATTTTGGTTATCTGGACGCCTTCGTTGACTGCCTAGATATGTCCAACATCGCGATTCGCCGGTGTGCTATATTGCAAAACATTCTAGCGTAATAATTTCCGAAGGTGACGTTTTGAATAAATGTTGTTGGTCTATGCCTTAGTCCAGTATTTGTGTGTCGTTTCAAAGTATTCCCGTTATTATGTACCAACAAGCTGAGTTTTCAAACCTTCAACCAGAGTCTAGACGTCGGTTGTAGCTGTCAGGTTCTACCACGGCTTTTCACAGCGTCCGCAAATGGGAGCACTTCAAGCAACTACCGCCTTGAACTGCGAAACTTCAACTTAATTTTAACAACCGTGCTTTTAACTGTCCACTTCCTCAAACTTTTTCTTCAACAGGAGAGCTTTCTTAACCGAGGAAGCCGTATGTGTTTCTTTTCTAGCAGGCTGCAAAGCGCCTTGCAGCCGTGCGGTGACGTGGGAGAAAATAGCTTAGCAAGATAAATAAAAGCCTAAGGAACCTGCTGCAGGTTTAAACATACATTCTCTCACATGTGCACATGCACGCGTGCGAGTCCGTGTGTGCTCATGCGTTTCTTTGTGTGTCCATCGCTCCTTTTAACATTCGCTGCTCGTGCTTCTTAATTATACCCCTGTCACAGGGCCCACGTAATGTCATTTGCAGTAAATGACATTCATATCGATTGTCATTGCGGTCTTGCGTTCCCAGTCTACAGAGGTCAACAAAATGGCATTCGCAATTGATGGCGATGTTTATCGGCAGGTTGCTATGATCACGAAACCTCACAAATCGTGCTTCTTGTTTACACATTTTCACTATAATGTTAGCAATACAATGGTAAACATTGGAAGGTTATTTGCAAATACTCGTATATATTACATTTCGTTTTACCTTTTCAATTTTGTAATTTTTGCCAAGCCCCTGTCGTAGAGATTACCTTAGTCGCAGCGTGCGTGAGTTTGGGAAACTCATTCAGTGGGCGAATGTCATTAGCTGTGGATGTCGTTCACTATGCCCGTGCAGAAGCAACAAAAATGGCATTGACGCGTAATATCATTCGCTGCGAATGACATTACATGTGCCCTGTGACAGCAGTATAGTCTGCATGTGTTTGCATGTGTTAGTAGCACATTTATTTCTATTGTTGGCGTGTTCGTACATGTTCACGTCTTCTTACTTGCATGTGCATTTACTGTGTTTATCAGCCTATTTTACATGTGTGCATCATTGCGCTCACGCAAGTTTCTATGCATGTTTGGTTTAAAGTGTACATGTATGTTTCTTGGGGGGGGGGGGGGGTGTACGCGCGCTGCCGGTGTCTTCAACAGTAAAGTTGTTTCTAGGTCAACCACTAATTACGAAGTGTGTGTTGCCCTAGGTAATAGGGATATTTCTGCAACGAAATATTCGCTGTTCCAACACACTTCTCAGAAACCGAATCCACTAGAGTCAGCACTCTCCCACAACATCTGGAATGCGTAACCAGAGTGCCGAACATATATTTTGGCCGTATATATATCCCCTACAGAAAAGCTGCCAAGTGCTTAATTTTAGATACCCCTGTTCATTAATTAAACCGATCCTGTTCTTCGTCTTGAGCTTCAAAAAGCAACTTCCACAATGACTAAGAGAATTCTTAACTATTTGATCGACTGCTTCTAGATCAGCAAGACTACTGTTCTTTCTTTAATTTGTGAACGTTTTGCTAAAAAACCATATCCATCAAAACTTTGCACTCGTCAGGATTTTATGTCAATGGACATTACGGCACGTGATCAATGTCTTGAAAGCTGTCTGCAGCAGGAGTCTTGCTCCTGTACGAAGAAATTTAGCCTGATTTTTAACAGCGGATATGTTCTTAGTCGAACGTGCGCCGTCGATCACGGCGAAGTCACCCAGGAGCAGAGCCGGAGAGGCCGGGAGTAGAAGAGCCGACCAATCGGAAGGTACGCCGGGTAGGAGGAGGAGAGGCGCCAGGGTATAAAAAATCACCACCCCTTCAACTGCGGGAAGATGGTCGAACAGCGAAGCTGTGCATCCACGGCCGCTTGGCTGGCCCGAACGGCGCTACTTGCGGGGGATGGGACGCGTCGGCTTTCACGGGCGACGGCGTTCCTAGCGCGTTGCCGGGAATGGGATGAGTCGGCTTCTGCGGGCGACGGCGTTCCAAGCGCGTTGCGGGGGATGGGGCGAAAACAATGACTCTTCTCCTTCGATCAAAATCACTATATATATATATATATATATATACATATATATCACTAATAAAATTGGAGGACATTTAAGCTTCGCCTTTAAGAGTAAGTAGAACGCGATATCATTATCGGGACCCGTTGGCATCGCATCGTTCGCATACGGCAAGTAGTCTTCTTTCACTGCAACACTGAACGTGGGAAAGCCAGCTTACAACGGCCACACTTACGCCGCTTCCCCTAAAGTCGGCTTCACTTTTAAACAGAAATGCATTGCTGGAAAGACGTTTTTTCAGGAGCAATATAAGTGGTCTTACATTCAAATGTGAAGGCCCTAGCACCTTTTTATTATTTTAATAATTGTTATTGCCCCGACGTGCGCGCGTGTCCAAAACAAATTAGCAGGGGAAGTCCCAATTTGACCTGCCTAGGATGCGAGTGTCATCTGGATATCATTTTCGCAAGTAAAGTATCCGAACGCGCGGCTGTAGGTCTGGTAGAAATGCTGGAAAACGGGTTTGTGTTTGAGTTTCCTCGTAGCAGAATCAGGATTTCTCGTACATTCAAATTACAAACCGACGCCGAATGGTGAAGTCGTACTTTACCATTTTCCTGACGGATTTCACTGTGAGAAATTCAATTTTTGTTCACCAAAACCTTGCACCACGTGGTGGACCTGCGCGGTCGGGTGTGGTGGATGATTTTCTCCGCCACCCGCTGACTTCGCACGCCGACGCCGGTCGCCGACGCCGGATTTTCTGCGACACGGAGCCCTTAACGCTATCGCGTTAAAATGCAGCCAGTTCCACGAAGAGAAATCTGTCCAAACAGCGGAAATGTGGTTGTTCCTTCGGTCTAAAACGAAGACTACCACAGCGACAAAAAAAAAGAAACCTACGCGACAATCGCAGAAACAGAATGACCACAGCTGCGCTATTTCGACAGATTTCACTGCGTTGAACTGGCTGCATTTTAAAAAAATTCACATGTTTAACTTGCACTAGTTTGGCACCACGCATGTATTTTAGTTCTCTAGTTGCTAGGGCACCTAAGCCTTATTAACAAATGGGGTTAGGTGCAGATGTGCCTGATCAACCATGGTTGAAAGGGAGGGGGGGGGGGCGGTGCACAAATGCATGATTCACTACAAAGCTGAGAATGTGAGGCGGAGTTGTGCCCGATCTACTACGGAGCTACACAGGCAAGTGTGCATGTGCCTGGCCAACTACGGGGTTAAGTGCGCTTTGCATGATCAACATCAGAGCTGCGGGAGTCAGAAGCACATATGGCTGATGACCCACATGGTTAGGAGCTCACCTGCCTGATTAACTGCGGGGTTAGATTCACCTCTGCCGCAGCGCACACACTCGTGATGATGACACTTCTGTAATGCATTTACTTCCAATACGGATGTTCTGCAACAAGAGCTTGTTGCAAGAGCTAACGGACGAAACGAACAATAAATTCAAGTTTTCTAATACATAGCTACGATTGCCTAGCTAGATATTGTTTTTATTGCGGTAGCAATTATATGAACCCAACAGGCGCATTTCTGCCGTCGCCGTGAGGTTCCATATAAAGTCCAAGGGCGATAAAATCGTCGCCGCGCACCGTATGCTGTATGTGCGAGTGAAAGCGTGTGAGGGTGAGCCGGCGATCGCGGCTCAATCTCAGGCACGCAAGGGAGGAAAGCGAGAAGTAAGCGCACCGTTTTCCTTCGCGCGCAACGCTCCGGGGGAAACTAGGGAGGGCACGGGGGCACGTTCCACTACGGGCGGCCCTGGTGGCTGCACCCGCCCGCTCGGGCCACTGTATCTTGAAAGCCATCTGCGTCGGGGACATCAGTCAGCCGTGCGCTGTGTTTTCGCGCCTTCGTTTGCGTTGATGCGAGAGGCAGCACCGAGGTCAATTCGCTTGCTGCCGCTCGGCGCTTCCTCACTCCAGCGTTTTGACAGTGAGCTTCCGCGGCCATCCAGTGATATGTGTTGTTTGCTTGTGCGCGCGTGGACACCATGCTTGTTCATTTGGTTAGCATGCCTTTGTTTACAAGTTTCAACGGCCGATAACTACTATCCTTACTTTGTATAGCTGTCCAATAATTTGCTATCACAATCGATGCTCTGCCTTTCGGAAGAAATGGCGACTTATTTCAAGAATTGATGAAAACCACGCGGAATCGAACAACGGGTGATGCAGCTCACTGGCTTTGCAGTGTACGGTCATTCAATTCCGGACTATCAGGTTGTGATGCAGGTGACCTGAAACAAGGTGCGCTGAAAGGCACCTGGGAGGTGCTTTCCCATGACCATGTAGATGAAAGCGGGGAAGCAGGAGTTTATGAACGCAAGCAGGCTTAGCATGGTGAACAAACAGTTCTGCTTAACCAGGTAGTTCGTACCTAACTGGGTCCACATTGAAACCAGGAAGTACGGTGTCCACGCCAGGGTGAACGCCGCGGATAGGTCTATCAACATGTTGGCGACTTGAGGGAAAGAGAGGTTTCGTGCGTTGAAGCTAACGTTTATTAAAAAGCGAACAAAAATTTAGTTTTATCATCATAAGCAGCAGCCTATTTTTATGTCCATTACAGGACGAAGGCATCTCCCAGCTATCTCCAATTACCCATGCCTTGCACCGTCTGACACCATCTTCATCCTGTAGCTTTCCTCATTTCATCGCACCACCTACACTAGTTATATGTCTTTCCTACTGCGCTTCCTTTCTCTTGGCACCCGTTCGGTAACTCTAATGTGCCACCGGCTATCTGCCTTAATTACGCAATAGATGGCCTGTCAAAATCCATTTCGTCGTCTTTAAATTAACTAGAATATCGGCTACCCCCGCATTCTCTCTACTTCAAACTGCTGTCGCCCTGTGTATAGCATTAGGGCTGTCGTTTTCTTTACGCCGCTTGTTGGGCACTCAAGGTTCCTTGTTTTCCTCCAAGTTTTTGCTCCATAGGTGAGTATAGTAAAAATTCAACGGTTGCACATTTTTCTTTTCGACAATAGTGATAACATTGCGCTATTTATATACCATATTCAACTCGCTTTCCTGTTTCTCAATGAGAACATCACTTATGCTAAACCAGTCACTGTATGCGGTTCCTGTACGCCTTATTTCATTTCCTACTACGCACGTACAAACAGCAAAAAAAGTTACTTTTCTTTCCTCGACGCTAAGCCGCTGAACTTGCACAGTCAGGAACATTCACTCAGGTCTTTTAAATGAGTTTGTTGCTGCACTTGTGATCGGTGTGTCTTTGAGTTTAACTTATATTTGTCATAGTAACTGCTCCTTGGTGACGCCTGAATGTTCTTGAATGCAATTTCTGTTCAGTCTTTCCTTAGGTATTGCATAATTGAATGTACATAAATTACGAGCTTGCATGAAAGTCTGATTTTATTGATAGAGCACACATAAAAGCAGAAATACTTTTATTCAGAAGCCACTTTAGCGATTTGAACGAAGTTTGCATTTAGAACAAAATTGCATCCCGCGTATTACTCAATGTATTTCTTTTTGCACGTTGTCATCACCAATCAGCGCTTGTCCTGTGTGTTATATTTATCAATATAACGTTTATGTAACCTGCCTGCCCTATAACGCTGCCACGTGCTCACAAAAGTTTGGTGATCTTCAACCAAATCAAATACTCTGAGCATCGGTGAGAAGATTTCGTATAAAAATGTGGTGTTTATCTTCACTTAGTGCTGTAACTTCGCTTTATTATTGCAGTTTGGTATGAGTAATTATTAAAACTCACTTATTTTGTGAGTGGAGCTCGCTGCTGATTTTATCGCTCTGGGGTTTTAATTTGCAGGCCTACCCACAGTTTCATCGCGATCCTTTTGGATTGTATTTTCTTTTCAATACTGTTCAAACGAGACGGATGTTCGCAGGAAGATGGCAGCTTGAAGTGATCAACCGTAGTCGATTAAGGAATGACGCTGGAGCCAACCTTTCGACAAAGGGACTTTTCTCTTAAATGTTGTGTTTCGTATATTGTTATTATTTTTTTCATCCCTCCTATCCTTAATGTGCAGCCGGCGTCTTTTGAAATGAGCTACCATACGAAAGGCCCGTGAACATGTAGCGTAGTGGTGAAGCAAGTCTCTCCAAGCAGGATAACGCATTTATTTCGCAAGTTTCTAACGACGGTCTAGACTGAAGTCAAGCGAACGGGTTAAGAATCACCGTGGCTTGGGGATGCGCGCAAGATCAGATACTTTACGCGTCTTTTGAACGAAGCCGACGAGAAATTCCTCATCGCAGACGAGAACATTGTCAAGCAGTATCTATCCTACTTGGGCTCAACGGAGCACAAATGGTGAAGTTGAAGTTTCGCTAGGCGGACGCTTGAACGAGTTTAGGCTATTAGTGCGTGAAACACCGGGTAGATGTGTTGTTTGAAACGCCCCGAGCGAAAGAAATCGGCCAAACGTTTCGTAGAGACTATGGCTGGATGCGCGGGGACTGGGGAGTGGAGGGGATCGTGCCATGTAACTACGCGAAGAATTCATGCAATATGTTCTAAGACGAACGCGGTGAATTGAATAACGTAATCACGACGACAGAGCCCCAGCAATGCGCCTCGACTATGCGCTCTACCGTAGTTGAAAGCTTGCTTAATTTTTTAAGACTCTACCTTATCGAGCATGGTTGTGTATTCGCTACACTTGGTCTCTCGCATAGAAAGTCGATAAATACGAATAACATAAAAAAGTGAGTGGCTGACTGAGTGAACAAACTCAGCCCACTTTATCAACTTCTTCAGCCATGAACTCATTTACTGGGACGCCAGCAGGTTCTCAAAGCGGACATCATCATCGTATATAAGACAACTACTGTGCGATGCAAGCAAGCTAGTGTTTGTTTATTAGAGCATATATCCTGATGGGGCCGCCGAAGCATACGCCCTGATTGCACCAGTCTCAAAGACTGTGATACGAAAACTTTCTTTTTTCGATGCACGCCACGTAGGCCTCATCCGCCACACCATTGCCAACACGTGCCTCCAAAACACGTACGCAGGCTGCACTACTCACAGACTGTGCTTAGAGCGTAGAAGCCCTTTAGTCATTACAAAAGCTTCGTGATGGGGCTTGAAATGTACCTCTGATGTATCAAGTCTCCCTCACGTGTGATGTTTTGAAGTTTTCGGCAAAAGAAAAAAGAACCTTCCCCATCCCTCATCAGAAGCTAAACAGAGCACAGGCAGCCACCCTTCGCCTGTTACAGACAAACACGTACCCCTCACTAACACGTTACCACAGGATCTACCCAGAATGCCTACCCTAGTAACACTTGGAAGATAAGACTCAGGCAGCATCGCTTCCCCACATGCTATGGGAATGTAAAGACCAATATTCGGCAATTAATACTGTGACCCTCTTGTCGAGATGGGCCGCCGCCCTGCGCAGCCCCACCTCGACGACCAACTCTGGGCTACCCAGCAACCTGCGAGGCGGCGAAGAGGCAAGACCTCGACGTCCCCACGTGGGAGGCCTAGGACCAGACAACTAAACTGCTAGTTTCCATAAAATTTTGTTCCTCCTCCTCCTCCTCCGTAATGTTCGGAAACCCTTCTCCTCAAAGCATGGTTGGAGAAAAGGGGGCATTTCGTGCCGTCGTGGACGAACTACTGTTTGTGTCCATGCGCTGAAAAAACTGATCACTGCTTCGTAGACTGTAGAGGTGGCCTGTTCTTCTGAAACATTCCCCAAAGAACTCTTAATAAATACCGATATATCAGATTATACAGAATTTGAGTTTTATTCAAAAAATCAGTCATACCCAATACATCATGTTTATGGTTCATGGCCTGCACAGCCTTTGACGCAGTAGAATGAGCGACAGATATGCTGTAACGCAGCCTATCACTCGGTTCGTTCCTCCGGGAATCTGCTGTTTAGTTCACTGTGTGTATGCTTCTGGAGAGCTACCACCGGAGCGGATGTCTTTATTGGACGTTTACATTTGCTTGATTATCTTTTTGAGTGAACTTGTTTAGAGATGCCTTCAATTTTTGTAGTGCCTTGCTTTCTTCTATAATATTTTGCTGTCGTGCATTAGAGAAAATGAAAGCTTCACGGTAGCCCAGTGTTAAGCGCGTCCAGTTCCCTGCTGTACATTGTCGCTGCAGCCTAAGTTTAATTGCAGTGGCGTTTACTATGTAAGTTGTGTTTTGCGGCAGGTTTTTCCTTGCTTTCACAGAGATTCGAACGCGTTCGTTGGAACTGAATATCTTTTCCCTCTTGTATGGCTAGAGAGAGAAGAATGAATGAAAGGCAGGAAGATTAATCATGACTAAGCCTGCTCTCCCGGTTGGCAATTCTGCACTGGGGGAAGTTAAAATTAAGGGAGAAAAAGATTAATAGAAGAAGAGAAGGTCCGCTAATAATAACGCACTCATATTCACAGTTTTCCGCTCTATATCACAGACGGTTGCTTAGTCTGCTAGCCTTCCGCAGTAGCAGCATTGCTTTTATGGCATTTTGAAGCTGTGATATGCGACGCCATGGTCCAAAGATCTTGTCCAATGATACGGTATTTCATCCACCTGGTTTAGAGCTGTGCGGAGGTGAAGTCTTTCATTTTCAAAGGATGAACAGTAGAACAGGAGGGGTTCTATAGCCTTCTCCACATAACAGGCATTGCGCCCGCTGCAAACGGCCATTACAATCACGAATGAGTGCACACTGGTGAATACAAAGCCCAAGCGTAAGCGACACAGCCCTCTTTGCTCATTTCAGGTATACCAACTAACAGGCGCGTTTCCATAGAAGGGTTCAGTGAATGCAAGCGATCGCGAGTGAAGTAAGCGGTGCAATGTCATTTGAAGCACTACTTTCTTAGGTGCTGCGCTGCCTCAGTCCTCGATAAGGATATAGAAATAATGTTTGTTCCTTCATGTTCCATTCAAACAGCTTCGTCGGCGAGTGGTTGTGTTGAAGGCGAGGGGACAAATATTTCTAACTATACTTTCCAAAATATGTTTTTGTACACTCTTGACCCTTCCCCGTTCCCAAATTGCTGGCCTGATCCACAGAATGGGTTCCGTCAATGGATCGAGAAAAGCCAAAAAACAACTTGACGATTACCAGCCGCTGTGGACCAGGACTATGGTATTCTGCAGTTGGGTACGAGGTCGCGAGATCGATTCCCGACCGTGGCGAAATGCATAATGGGGGCGAAATACAAAATTCCTCATGACCTTAGATTTGGATGCATGTCATTGAGCCACCGGTGCATTGTATTAATCCGCAGTCCCCCACTACGGCGTCTCTCACAGCCCCTGTGCTGTTTACGACCTCAATCACGAATCATTCAATCGATCGATCGATGAGTCAATCAATCAGTCAATCAATCAACTTTACGATAATGCCTGTCGGCGTAATCTATATAAAGTTAAAGACGAACTTGCGGACATAGCCAAAGGGATTTGAGCGCTTACGTGTTGTCTAGGTAAAATAAATTTTCGGAGAAGTAAACAGACCAACCAAGTATTCGGTCGAAAGTACACGGACCTTCTTGTAAGACTCATAAGTCTCCTTATAAGGAGAATTTTTTATTACGATACGTGTTCAACGCCTATTATCTATGGCAGGCACGCGTTAATTCACCTTGGTAGAACTAACCAGTGTTAACTTGTTTATCACCCAAAATAATGACAAGCAAAAAAGAAACCCTGCACTGTTGAAATTCTCCTATGCAGGCTAATGTCGGAACTACTGAAAAAGTTTAATATATACTTTTAACACGAATTTACAGCATACGACTTACATTAAACGTGTATAAAGTATCAACTTTATGAACGATTCAGAATTTAAATATTCTCTTTTCTACTCACAAATTTCAATTAATTGTCCGCTACATCTTGTTCGTTTTGTACATTATTACTTCCTTCGGAAAAAAAAGAAATAGAACTTGCGCTATTGGCCGCTTTATATGCGGCCGAAGAGCTGTCAATTTTGAGAAAATACTGACTTGAACAAGGAGGGCAATATGTGGAAATATTCCGTGGAATTTGAACCAATATGGATACTTGTCTCTGATAGGGTAAAATTTACGCACCACCGATGAAACTTTGGGCCTTCAATAGTTTCTCTAACTGGCCAAGCCGCAATAACGTCTTTAGTGTAGCGTGTCGCTTTATATGAGTCCTCAAGGGACTTCCAAGTTATTTCGCTCAGGACCAAAGCTCCAGCTTGCGTCCCCATTACTTCCTATAGATCTGCTATATAACTCGCAAGCTTCAGCACTGAGTTCTCGTATCCTTAACCTGACCTCTCTTTTTTGAAAACTATTGTAAAACAACCAGATCGGGAATGCGCAGACACTAGATTTCGCATTTTCCTCTGCTGTTTTAAACAATAGCAAACTAAATTTCATATGCCAGTCTAAATAAACTTGTTCAAACAACAAAGCGAGTGTTTCGAGAATCTGGGGTCCTTTTTATTTGGGATTTGATTATCTATTACGACACTGTAAATGTTTGCAAGAAATATGCCGTCGGGTAACTGCACAAAAGTAGGTTGCTGAATTGCGCAAATTGCCAAACGAAGCAATTGTTAAAGAGCTACCCAGGCATATTTTGCGTGCGCAATGAGTGTTGATGCTTTGCTGTTGTGCTTTTGACGCGAAACGTCAAATGGCTTATTGAGCTGAAAATCCAGCGTCCCATAGGCTGCGACGTCGCGACACGAGAGCGCCTCGACGGAGTTCAGCGGGCGAAAATGAACACCTGCTACCGCAATAGTGCGCCAGGTGTTACGCGAGGTTGCTTTGTGAATGAAACGTCTGCGCTTGCGCTTTCAAAGTCGATGTGAGGCTATTGACTTTTAATTAGTGGGGCAGACTACTTTTTTTTCGTCTTTAAGAGGAAAGTACACCTAATTAGCGCACAAATTTTCTCGTTGAAGTACGCTACGACACACACACACACACGCACAACACACGCACGCACGCACGCACGCACGCACGCACGCACACACGCACACACACACACACACACACACACACACACACACACACACACACACACACACACACACACACACACACACACACACACACACACACACACACACACACACACACGCGCACACGCACGCACGCACACGCGCACACGGCACATGCACGCACCCGCACACAGTATCGTATGCGATGTACCATGAAGTGACACTTGTCCTTTATTATTGTACTTCCTTTGCTTATTTTTCACGCGACCGCCCGCGAATACGTCATAACTTGAGATAAACTTTATGTAAACAGGCTTGCGAACGGCTTGCGACACTCTGCAATAGAGGGGTACATAAAGTATGCGAGCGATACTGCAAGACAATAAAGAATGACTTTGAAGAGGGCCACTGTCTTCCAACGAGCATGCTTGGTAACGTAAACAAATGGAGCATACAAAGCAAAAGCGGTTGCTTGGTAGCAGCTGAATAACTTCCATGACAACGAAGGCGTCTACTGCTGCATGATGCGACGCGAACACAACTATCACCATGGCGAAAGAAAGAAAAAAAAAACTTCAAATCGAAGCTTTCGATTCCTTGAGTGGTGCAGCTGCAGCAGCCATAAATACCCTGAATTATTCATTATCATACCATACTTTGTTTCTTTGAGCACGCTTGATATGTTTTCCCAAGCGACAGCACGCCCACAAGATCCACCAAATGATGTTCGGCACTAGCTTCTTCTTATAATAGGAAGTTGTAGTGCCAACAAGTAAAATACATGAAGCCGGAGGCAGCTATATCTGAGGAATAAAATAAATAATTTGATACTAACCCGTACTTCTTTCATTTAGTACACTGAGCTGTAATTAGGAATACAACACCCACTTTTACAACATTGTTTAACTGGATGAGAGGTAAAGTTTTAACTAGATGAGAGTTAAAGTTTGCATAGCAGCGTTAGCAATCGATATAACAGCGGTATCGCAACAACAATGTTCGCATGATGCTAGCCAAAATTTGCATAGTCCGCTGCGTTATTGAGAGAAGATACATCGATATTTTTTCCGGATACGCATTTTGCTTACTCAACTGAGTAACATTTGTATGAAAATTTACGAACAAAAAACGCGTCATAGTCGCTGCATAAAGGATAAAACGTTTCTGCGTAAGCTTCTCAAGTAGTTCGGTTTCTTCTCGTAAGGCAAAGCTCGGAAAAACAGTTTTGCTCTGCCGAGCACGCAACACAGCCATTTGGCGCAGTATTTTTTATTTCAGTCTTTCTTACTTCCGATGCAGCCAAATACGCAGGAACTCCGCGCCATGCGATCAGCATCGTCGACAGTAAGGTCAAAGAGAGAACGGCAGCTAGCATCTTAACAAGAGAAATAGGTACAGCAGAAGAAACAGGAATAGCCCTGGCCATATCAACCTGCGTGGAGGGAGCAATAATACTCACTGATTCTCAAGCGGCTTGCCGAAGCTTTCAAAAAGGGTGAATCTCCAGTCAGGCCCTACAAATCCTCACAGAAACGGCAAAGAAGAACCTACCAGAAACATACATCGTTCGGACTCCAGGGCACGAGTCCCTACTGGGGAATGAGGCAGCCGATGGCTCCGCCCGAGCTCAACGGATGAAGTTCCCAAAAAAGTGCATCGATATTCTGTAACCCTACAGGATAGACAGAACTTACCCGCCACCTCACTCCAGCCTAACTAGGAAAGAGGCAGTAACCCTCTGGAAATTGCAAACCGACAGCTACGTCCACGGTATCCTATTGCACCCAATCTCACCTACTGAGCATTCATTCATCTGCATATACTGCAATGTCCCAGACGCCCTGTGCCATATGATATGGGGATGTGAAGGAAAACGTAGCACTGTAGACGCCCAAACACTAACCGTAGAGCAGTGGGAGGCCAATCTATCAAACCGGACCGGAAGAGAGCGCAGCCTGATCGAACGGGCCCGGGAGATGGGCTGGCCCGCGGCAACCTGAAATAAGGAGGCCGCCCACCTGGGTTGCAGACTGTGCTTACTCAGAATAAAGTTTATTAAAGCGAAAGTCTTAGACGGCTCATGGGTAAAAAAATTCGTTGTCTGGCGATGTATGACACCAAATTTCATGGTGCCGCCATGGTGCCACGCCAACAAAGGTCATTGGTTCCAGTGCCCTAATTAACTATACCTTAGTTATGACGGAGTTAATTAGGGCACTCGAACCCACGACCTTTGGTGTTACTTAAGGCGAACTTAAGGTGCCACCATGTGTTGATGCTTTATCTCTACCTCAACGAAGATAGAGTTAAATAAGGCACTCGAAATCATGACATTTGGTGGGAGGAAACAAGTAATAGGAAGCCACAATGCATTCCAAAGATTCATGGTGGCGCCACGTCACATGGTGCCACCGTGGTGCCACCTACAAAGCTTCTGAGTTTGAGTGTCTTAATTAACTCTACCTTATTTAAGATAGAGTTAGTTAAGGCACCTGAACCCACGACCTTTGGTGGGAGTCGAAGCCACGACCTTCGGTGGGAAAGAACTAGTAGGAAGTAACAACGCATTCGAATGAGAATTTCAAGTAATTTAATAGATGTTTCGTGAGCAAGCAGGCTTTCGGCTTCATCCTCTCTAGCATATGCTAAAGCATATGCTTTAACATATGCTTTATGAGCAGCCAGTACTGCTCCACCCCTTGCCACGAAGGGCCACCAGGCCTCCAGGCCTGCCGGTCCCAGGGCCACTGCTCATGCAGACAGGCCCGAAAAACCACCTAGTGTGCCCGCTGCGTGGGCGTCATCCAACACCTCTGAAGAGGCGATGGATGCAAGTAGTACTATTCCGGCGTCTCAGACGCCAAAGGAACGGCGCCAGCTCCGTGGAGCGTGCCGGGAAAAAAGGGAAAACCCCCATCACGGGGCCAGGAAAGGCCTCGTGAGCTAGCTTAATCTATCGCTCTTAGACACACAGCACAAGACAAATATAAAATGGATACACAGATACTACACTGGAATGTCAGAGGTCTATTACACAATCTTGATGACATTAAGGAACTCCTAAATAAGTACAATCCAAGAGTGCTGTATGTCCAAGAAACACACCTTAAATCTTCGCACACTAACTTTCTCCGACAATATGCGATCTATCGCAAAGATCGCAACGATGCCCTCGCCTCTTCGGGTGGTGTGGCCATACTAGTAGATAAAGGATGTTTGTATTTGGGCCTCTGGTTCAACTGCTAGCCTTGTTCAATCAACTTTGCAGGAAGGCCTAAACATTGTGGACAAATTTTTAAAAGAAATAGGAATGGAGCTGTCTTACAGTAAGACGGCTGTGCTACCATTTACCAGAGGATGCCTAAAAGACTTTCAGCTGTGCCTTAAGGGGCAACGTTTAGACATAGTAAAACAACACAAATTTCTGGGGGTTATACTAGACAGACAACTTTCTTGGAATGCTCACATTAAAGCACTCGAAGAACAAATAAACTCAACAATAAATGTTCTTCGCCGCATAGCAGGCACGACATGGGGAGGGTCGGTTTCTTCTCTACTGAAAGTGCATAATGCACTTATAAAGCAAAAAATAGCTTATTCTTCACCTGTTCTGCATGGAATCTCCCGTTCATCTGAAGAGCGACTTCAACGGTTAATAGCTAGGAGCCTTAGAGTATGCTTAGGTGTTCCCCGAGCAACCTCAAGTTTCCTTAGTAATTGCAGAGGCACGTCATCCTCCATTCCCAATTATGAGGACGGTTGAAACCTGTCGATACTACTTTCGCGTTTCAGTGCAGCACAAAAGGCACGCACTAGCAATTACACTTATTGAGAGACAGGGCGAACATCAATACTGTGATTCAGGTGCTAAAAAATCTACTACCACACAACGAATTTTGGATCTCAGATATTTCCTACCCTCCATGGCGACTTGTCGCCCCAAAAATATAACTTTCGGTTGACGGAATTATTCGCAAACGAGACATGTTTATGCTAGCAGCCCAACAACTGGCGCTGTACCAGATATACTTTCGCTACCCTGGATATATTAGAGCGTATACAGACGGTTCTTGTCAAACAAATTCTTCTACTGCTGCCTTTGTCATTCCAGAATGGAACAGAATACAGACGTTTAAACTTTCTCACACGACATCATCAACTACAACAGAGCTTTTTGCTATATTGTCTGTGTTACGATACATAAATTCAACACAAAAAGGGAACCGATGGGTCATCCTCTGTGACTCACAAGCAGCTTTGTCGTCACTTCGTGGTGGCATCAGCAATTCCCAAAACATGGCGTTAGTTTATGAGACACTAAAGGAACTCACAAAAGCAAGTGAAAAACTCGCACAATAATGTTCCAATGGATACCTGGGCACTGCAATATCCCTGGGAATGTTGCAGCAGACAAGGCTGCTCGACAAGCGCATATTAATACCGACACACACGGTCTCCCTCTAACGCAAGGAGAATTGCGACACATACTAAGACAGATCTCAGTCCGTGGTTGCAAAGTGGCATGGTTTGATCAGAACTCGAAATCTTCAGATTTATTTCACATTGACCCTGCACTTCAATTCAAAATCCCGTCCACATTAAATACAACCAGAGCCTTCGAAACACTCATTCACCGTCTGCGGCTCGGTACCGCGTACACAAAACATTTTCTACAAAAAATATCAAGAGCTGATAGTCCGGAATGTACTTGTGGCCACGCGGATGAGGATGTGCAGCATCTTCTGTTAGAATGTCCGCGAAGCGATACACACAGACAACGTTTAGCACGTTATTTAGAGACATTAGACCGCAGGCCCTTCAGGCTCAGGAAGATATTAGGTCCTTGGCCAACATATTCGTTGCAAAGACGAGCGTTAATGGCCCTCCAAAGATTTCTAGAAGCGAGCAATATTCTCGGAAACTATTGAAAAGAGTGCTTATCTGTGATAAACTCACTCTATGGTCAATTCGACACCTGGGTTGATGTAGTTTCCTTTGAATCGAATCCACGCTATCTTATGTGCCGTGATTTTAGTATAATTACGTGACCGGACTTTGTGATTATTTTAGTGCAGCTATGTGACTGAACTTTGTGTGCCCTTTTTCTGAGTGGACTTTCAGTTTCAGTGTGACATTAGTATACTTATGTGACTGAATTTTGTGTTTAACTTAATGCGTCTTTGTGAACTGAACTTTGTGTTGCTGTGTTTCTGAGTTGACTTTCAGTATTAGTGTCGTATTAGTGCACTTATGTGACTGGACTTTGTGTTATTGTGATTTGGAGTCGACATTTAATTTTAATGCGTGTAGGTTCATTCTTTTTTTTTCTTTCATACCTCTATGTGAAAAGGAGTAGCCGGCACCAATTAAAGGCGCCAACATCTCCTAAATACCATATAATAAAAAAAAAGATGTCGCCTGCAAGCATCTGAAGCTGCAAACTACCCTTGAGGCAGTTGCAATCAGAGCTGTACTGTTTCATAAACTAGTAACAATTAGCTCTCTATACATCCCTCCCAGCTACCAACTCTCCAAAACAGAATTCCAAAGCTAGAACTTCCTGAACCTGACATCATAGTAGGCGATTTAAATGCCCATAACGACCTCTGGGGAGATTCTCGTTGTGATGCAAGAGAGCGCTTAATTGAAACTTTTCTTTTCTCCACGGATGCATGCTTGCTCAATAAAAAAGAGCCAACATACTACAGTGTGGCACACAAAACATACTCATCTATAGATTTAAGTATCGCATCAAGTACACTTGTGCCATACCTAGAGTGGAACGTCATCAAAAATTCATACGGGAGTGACCATATCCCAATCATCCTAAAATTAACAAAAGCCGATGAGTGTTCTCCACATCTGCCCCGTTGGAAAGTCGACGGTGCCGACTGGAAACGATATAGAGAGCTGACATATGTGGCCTGGGATGACATCTGTACATTTCCTATCGATGATGCAGTGTCATATTTAACGGCAATTATAACTGACGCTGCGTCACTCTGTAACCCTCAAACGAACGGATCGCCTTTTAAACGACGTATTCCCTGGTGGAATGAGGAGTGTAAGGAAGCTCGCAAAAATCAAAATAAGGCTTGGAGTCACCTTCGCGACTCTCCAACTTCCGAGAACTTAATCAGCTTCAAGAAAATAAAGTCGGAAGGTAGAAGAACGCGCCGCCGTGCTAAAAGGGAAAGCTGGCAGAGATTCATCTCCAGCATTAATTCATATACAGATGAAACAAAAGCCTGGAACAGAGTAAATAAAATAAAAGGCCGCGAAACTCATCCTCTACCATTAGTAAACACACAAGGAGTCACACTCATTGACCAAGCTGATTCTCTAGGCGCACATTTTGAAAAGATTTCAAGTTCATCCCACTACTCAGATATATTTCTGAGATATCAGAAACAAGCGGAGCGACTGCCTCTGGATCGTAAAGGTAATAGAAGTGAACCCTACAACCGTCCATTTAATATCGTGGAATTTCAGGCTGCACTAAATGGTTGCAACAAGTCCGCTCCAGGAAGTGATAGAGTCTTGTACGAGATGATCAAACACCTAAACCCCGAAACCCACAAAACACTACTATCACTCTTTAATTCCGCGTTCTCTGCCGGTTACATTCCGTCCGCATGGAAAGAAGAAATCGTCATTCCTATTCTCAAAGAAGGCAAGGACCCTTCCTCAGCCAGTAGCTATAGGCCTATAGCCCTGACAAGTTTTATATGCAAACTCTTTGAGAAAATGATTAACCGGTGCCTCATCCATTTTCTTGAAAGCAACAAAATACTTGATCCCCTACAGTGCGGTTTCAGGGAAGGTAGATCTACAACAGATCACCTTTTCCGCATCGAGACAAATATCCGTGATGCCTTTGTGCACAAACAGTTTTTCTTTTCAGTATTTTTAGACTTGGAAAAGGCATACAACACAACTTGGCATTTTGGAATTCTCCGTGACCTGGCTGGAATGGGAATCCGAGGCAACTTATTAAATGTGATTCAGAGCTACCTCTCTGATCGCACGTTCCGTGTCAGAGTTGGTAACCTCCTGTCTCGACAATTCACACAGGAAGCTGGTGTACCACAAGGCTGTGTGCTGAGCTGTACATTATTCATTGTCAAAATGAACTCGCTCCAAACTGTCATACCACGTACAATGTTTTATTCTGTATATGTGGATGACGTACAAATAGGTTTCAAATCATGTAGCATTTCTATCGGCGAGCGACATGTACAGCTTGGGCTAAACAAATTATCTAAGTGGGCTGACGAGAATGGATTTAAACTAAACCCACTAAAATGCACGTGTGTTCTCTTCTCGAACAAGCGAGGCATATTACCTGACCCCACTATTTATCTTAATCGACAACAGCTGCCTGTGAGCCACGAACATAAATTTTTAGGCCTCATTTTAGACTCTAAATTAACATTTATCCCCCACTTGAAGTATCTGAAAGCGAAGTGCCTCAAGACAATGAATCTACTGAAGATCTTGTCCCGGACATCTTGGAGAAGTGACAGGAGGTGCCTCTTAAACTTGTACAAAAGTCTCGTACGGTCGCGCCTTGACTACGCAGCTATAGTCTATAATTCTGCTACGCCTAGTGCTTTGAAGATGCTAGATTCCGTTCACCACTTGGGTATCCGTATTGCTACAGATGCCTTCAGGACTAGTCCTGTTGAAAGCCTGTACGTTGAGTCCAATGAGTGGTCTCTGGATCTCCAAAGGACATATTTAAGTCTCTCCTACGCCCTGAAAGTTAGATCAGACATCCAACATCCATGTCATTCTACCATTCGCGACATGTCCACTGTCAGGCTGTTCCGTAACCGCCCAGCCAACCGGCCTCCTTTGTCTCTCCGGTTAGAAGCACTGTCAGAAAAAACAGAGGTCCCTATTCTAGGGGATGTACTAATGGCCCCTACTTTGCTTCCACCGCCTTGGGAATGGCACACTATTCAGTGTGACATCTCTTTCATAGAAATATCCAAACAAGCACCGGAGGCACATATACATTCCCATTTTCTTGAACTCCAGGACAAGTACTCCTGCACAGAATACTACACAGATGCTTCGAAGTCCACTGCTGGCGTTTCTTACGCAGCTCGCGGAGACTCATTTTCTACATCTGGGGCACTAAATCCACACACATCTATCTTTACAGCGGAAGCATATGCTATACTCTCGGCTATTCAACACATAAGGCTCACAAACGTCTCTAGGGCTATTGTCTTCACAGACTCATTAAGTGTGGTCAAAGCCCTAAGCAATCTACGGAAACACAAGAACCCCGTTTTTAATGAACTCTACAGTTTATTGTGTCCCGCATATATGTGCAACCAAATGATTGTCGTATGCTGGGTACCTGGCCACAAAGGTATAAAAGGCAATGAAGCTGCTGACAAAAATGCTACGTCAGTAAGCTTTAGCGATACAGACCCAAATATCCCCATCCCTGTCACAGACCTAAAGTATTTTCTACGCCGTAAGCTGAGGAAGCATTGGCAAGGAGAGTGGGATACCCAGGTACTAAATAAGTTACACATGATAAAACCAAAACTAGGGGACTGGATAACTGGGAAAACGGCACGATATAAAGAAGTGCTTGTTTGTCGATTAAGAATAGGACACACTTATAGTACTCACTCTTACCTCTTAACTGGGAATGATCCTCCGATTTGTAGTAAGTGCGGCAATATTCTGATAGTTGTCCATGTTCTCATTCAGTGTCCTGCACTAGAAGCAGAGAGGAAAAGGTATTTCCCTTCTGCATATCGTGAAAACATCCCTTATCACCCATCATAATTTCTTAGCCATGAACCGCTTTTTAACCTGAAAACAGTTTTAGAATTTTTAAATGAAGTAAACACCCTGATAATCATTTGGCCAGGTAATTTTAGCAAGTGATTAACGGCCCTTGTATTCAAGGGCTCTCTTCAAGCCCGAGTATCACTGTTATATATGCCTTACATCATACGTTTTTAACGAAACCCATTTGCCATAGCCCACATCACTAACTAGGTAGTGTCATTATTTTACCACTTACATGTTTTCCGCCATTTACAGCGACAGTTTTTTAGGCCCTTCTACAGCCATGTCAGATCTACTTTGAGGAATTTATTGTCCACGCCATCCACAATTCATCGATAACATTACCATTTGTTATGGCGCTTTTTGGCCATACCTGGTCCTTTCGCCATAAAACACCACACATCATCATCAACGAACTAGCAGCAATGAGGTTAATACCTAGCAGCAGCAGAAGCAGCCAGTAAGACTTGAGGATCGACAGTTTCGGTGTGCCTAAGCTTTGCACGACAGAGTGCAAACTTGCCCGTTTTTTTTTTTTTTTTTTTACTGACCATTACTAATTATTTTTCTTCTCAAGCGAAGACTTTTCGATTCTTGCGTACTAAAACGCTGCATAACATTTCCATATCTTATTCATTGCCAATCTCGGCTTAAACACTGTGAACGCTGCAGAACTTCCTTATTTTGATCGCGAGACTTCATTAGCGACGAGGCTTAAATTGTCGTTCCTCGTGACATCGCGACAATCTATGGACAGCGTATTCGAAGCTCAATTTCACTTCGTTTTAATATCACTACGGATGCTAAGCTGCACCGGATTACCGATGCGATGGCAACATTACTTGAGCCGAAATTTTAAGGACTACGTTCATCACGCTCTTGAGAAATGCAAAAAGCAGGGCTAATTAAAAGCCGTCCAGTGTAACTCTACTTCACTCCCCCTCCATACCTCCCTCCCTCTAGCTCTCAAAACTTAAAAGTGAAAGAGAAACGCAGCAAGGGCTTTTCGTATTACAGAAAATGCAGATTGAAAGTCGAGCTTTAGAAGTATGTGACACAGGTAAAGTCGGAAGTAAACTGCCACTGCCGATATCAGAAGTTCGCCAACGTCTTTGAATTCATCACTCATAGAAGCAGCATGTGCTGTTTAACGAGAAGAAAACTTCCAGAAAAGTTCAAACGAAGCGTGCGCCACATGAAATTGCGGCGATAGCATTTTACAATTCGCTGACTCCAAGCCTTCTTTCACGAGCGAAGGCAATGAGGAAACGGCTCTTCGCAGAACGCTGAGAATGCGAGTATTCTTCGTTGCCACATCAGGAGCGAGGAACGCTAGTAACTTCACAGGGCACTTTCGCTGCACTCATGCTTGGTATGATAAAAGGTAAAAGAAAGCGCCAATTTGTTCTCCGAACTCGATCACACAAAATGGGACATGCAAGTCTGTAATAATGCTGCTTTTCGATTACTCTTGCAGACCAACATTACGTCCGCCGCAAGTCGAAGGTATCTTTTAAGCTCAGTGATATTCCTCCTCTGGAACATAGATAGGCCAGCAATAAATCCGTGACATGTTCCATGACATTACAGTTGTATTTAAGCGCTGAGTAAGATATAGACTTGAGCGAGAGTTCAGGCGTCTAAGATGCAGAAAACGTGTGCGAAAACGTGTGCTAAAAGTTCTTTAACATGGTAACGCCGTTAAGTAGCGCTCCTTTTGATGTTTTTTTTTTCTAATCTCCTTGATACGTTGTTTTTTCCCATTGTGGACGCACGCGATTTGTAGCGAGCCTAGGCTTTCGAGTATATTTGTTCTTTGACAGTGGAATAAATGTATTTTGTATTTTTCCTTTGACAGTGAACATTAGTATGAAGTCAGCGCTCGTCTTGTGTACTTCTTATCTCGTGCTTTCTTTACGTTCTTTAATGAAGTATTCTAGAAGCATTTGCACATATTTTCATAGTTGTAAAAAATGTACCCGATGTTATTCTCGCGTGTAAAAGGACAGTGCTGAGGAAGTATGCAGAGTGGAAACAAGTTACTGTATTTTCACACTATACCGTTGGTTTCGCAGTGCTCTGGCGTTAGTGACATTATGGTAACGTCAGAAAAACATCTGACGTCATGTACCAATAATGCTAGGCATATTGATGGTGCTCTTAAAGAATACTAGGGGTCCCTTATGCTACAAGTAAGACGACTTGAAGGCGAAAACCCGAGCGCCGCCTACTCAATGACACAACGAACACTTTTTTGTTGAGTCCTCTTCACACCGAACCCATATTTAGCAAAGTCACTTTTGCAAGTCATCCTTACTTCACCAAACTCGGACCGTGACTCAGCACTTATTTTTGCTGAGTCATCGTCCCTCAGAGCCCATATTATTCAGTCATTTTTGCAAGTCATCCTTTATTCACCAAACTCAGACCGTGACTCAGGCCTTCTTTGCTGATTCATCTATCTGAAACCGCAATTTAGCCATTTTTGCAAGTCATCAAGTTTTTTTTTTGCAACCCACCCTTGCTATGATTCATCAAACTCGAACCGTGACTCAGCACTTTTTTTGCTGAGTCACTCTCACTCGGACCCTGAAATCTCACATATATTGTGCAAGTCACTTCAACAATCCATAGCCACTTGATTCACTCTTGATTCACCCTATCACTGCTTGGTTCACTTTCATTAAGTCTATCATAATCTCGGTTTGACTTCCATCACACTTGGTTTGCTCCGTAACTTCGAATTTCCAATTTTCATCACTCTTGATTCACCCTATCGCCACTTGCTTCAGCTTCATTCACCCTTAATTCACTCTCATTTACTCTTCATAATCTTAGCTCACTTTATCTCATTATTACCTTTCGTTCGGCACCTATCACCCAACTAAACCCCCTTAATTCACCATCAGTTCAGTCTTATTACACCATCAATTCACTCTTAATTCACCTCATCCACCTCTCTGTATACTCATTTTTATCATTATCATTACCATTATTACCCATTACTTTAATTATTTCTCAATTCTTGGCAACTGTTAGGGTTTCCCGACCCTTTTTCCCGCTTTGTCATGCTAATTATTCTAATTATTTAACGACTATCATGGTCATTTACTGATATTTTTGTTCCTCATGTAATTACCTATCGATTGATACATAATGTTATGAGATTTGAAATGATCTTAGGAATTATCATTTTTTACATATCTTTTTCTGATTTTCTTTCCTAATTTGGCTCCACTTTTTAAGGTCATCTCAAAAGTAAACATATGAGGCTTTTGTCTTAAAAATAAACAGTGCGGGCCGTGCGCCCTTCTGACTGCGCTTGCGCGTGGCCGTCGCAGTGACCGACCGCAGCAGCTGAGTGACCGTCTGTGTCATGACGTCGTGACGCATCCGCGTTTTGGGCACTCAAGCTAAAGTGGTTCACAGAAGAAACAGCAAGTTATCTTGCGTGCTCTTACTGTGCTTGTACACGCTGTTCACAAAAATGACTACGCGACCATTAGTTGGGCAAACTGCCTCGTAGTAAGGCAATAGCTTTCTAATTATGGGAAGGGTCTCATGGTTTTACGGATTTGCGCAAAGAACGTGGCCTACCCAAATCAGTTTCCTAGTGCTGCACTCTACTGGTATATCATTTAAACACTTGCGTTGCCTAATATTTAATGCCGCCGATTATGTTTTTAGGTTACCTGCTCTTCGCGCTGCATGTTTTTAGCCTGCTTCTCAAGCTTCATTGGTGTCATCTCTGTTGCCGCTTCATGGACAAGCGCTCATAGGTTGCGGTAGTTCCATACATTTCTCTTCAAGGACAACGAAACGACGTATAAATGGAATAAAATAAGAACCCACTTGCAAAGGGGACGTCAGTAAAGATCATCGTCATCATCGTCAAGTATAAAGATTGTGTAGGTATGATTGTGAAGTTTGAACCCGCGGGAGCTTGTATAGTGTGTCTATCTATCAACGTCAACTGAAATTTAATTAGGCTAAGCTATTTCTTTAACGTTGGATTGTTTCCTGGCATGATCCATGCATTCATAAGGCCTCATAATCAACGCAGAAAAAGGGCAAAATACGAGCTTGGTAGCAGAGACACCACCGGGTCTCAAACTGGATACGCGCGTGCACGCGCGCACGCACACAAACACGCGCACGTGCACATACGCGTACGCACGCACGCCCAACATACATACATACATACATACATACATACATACATACATACATACATACATACATACATACATACGCACGCACGCACGCACGCACGCGCACATACGACATAACATACACACGCCCACACCCAAGAGCACGGTTATGTGTTTCGCGAGATGAGAGTCGGGCACGTACGGCAGAGCAACCCTTTAAAGAGCGATGCGCGGATCACCTCACCTTAACCCAGCTCAAGGAGCGGGGATGTCACTGGACCCTTTTTTTGCGAAAGCCATCCAAAACTGGCATAATGGCACGTATCGTAAACGGCCCCTGCTCAGTGCTTGGATTGCTGCTGGATAGACGACAACAGGGGTAGCACCCAACAAGATGCTTAAGATGCAATGGCACCACACAAGATGCAAAACAAGGTTAAATATTTGGAACAGCTAGTTGACAAACGGAATTAACAAAAGGTACAGTCAGTGCGTGCTTATTCTACTTATATTCACACGTGCGCGGGATCTGTTTAGCGTTTTTTGTTCTTTCAATAGAATTTTCTAAGGTTACCTGTGACACATACAGTAGTTCCACCTCTTCAAACGGAAAAACGGGAAGACGTGGAGATCGCCAATATTTCACAATATTCTAACAGATCATTAACGTATTTCTGCTACTTACCTTGCAGAGCGCGCACATTCCGGCAGAGGTGGCAAGTGAAGTGGGGCTGTCATAAGGCTGGTATAATTGCGAAGTTATCCAACATATGCTAATAAATACATTGACATTCCAGCGTACCGTTTCTCAAGGGATTTATTTGCATACATCGGTAGGAAATTAACTGCTACTCTGACGCTTTTTGTAGCGTATATTTGGAGCGGGATACTTCAAAACTGGCGCAAGTCTAGAGATTATGGCCGAGGGGATATGATTGCTTATTAGCCGGCTTTCTTTCGCTTAATAATTGTATGCTCCGAAGGTAATAAGTCTGGAGTTAATGAGTAAAACTTCGCTAATTAGCCGTTGACATTGTAACTTTTTTACAGAACAATGGCTTAGGCTCTCGGCAACATTCGATTTCTTAATTACTCTTTTCGAATTAAGAAAGAACAGAAAGTGTACAAAGAGCAAATGACTAAAAACTAATTAGGCATCAGGATCAAATTAACAAGCAACGTACTCTAACACCATCCTACTGAAAATCAACGCAACAACACAAATCATGCAAGTAAGGAAGTTAAAAGAAGGCGCTCACCTGGGCCTGATTCTTTATTCCTTGCGTTGTTTTGTTGAGCTGATTATAGGTGTGCGATGATTCCGCGAACAAGAAAATCTGTCTTTTCATGAGTGACTCATTTATTTGACGGTTCAGTAATTCAAGAACTAAACAGTCGGTAATTCAGTGGCCTGATCCCTTCACAGGGCTGATTCATTTTTTCAACGAGGCACCAGAGAAAGGATTACCAATGGTATCCTCGCTCAAGGATTGAATAAGAAAAGAACTAACACATACCTCACCCTACGGCTTTATCCTGGAATGAATCAGTCAAAAATAATAATAATAACGGCAGCAATATTGCGCTTGTGAGTTGAGTTAAACTTACTGTTTCTCTGCAAGGTTCACCATGGTGGCTGAGCGGCGTGTTCGTCGCCTAAATCGGAACTTTGTCTTCTGTCGTAATGCGCCATGAAAAACAAGAACAGCGCATCACGAATGTTTCTACCAATGAAGATGCGTTTCGTGGTTCATAAAAGTGACGCTCTGTCGTGTTTTTTCTCACTCCTCTGCTTTGCATCGTCCTTTACGAATTTCCTTGCGGTTAGGAATGGTAAAACGGATCAACCTATCGCTTACAAAAACATTAAAACAAGGTTGATTCTGCCAGAATTTTTTTACATTTGTTTACATTGGCCCACACATCGGAAGTCCCACCTACCGCTGTTCAGAAAGCGTGGAAATGTCCATGGGTCAAATTTACCAAGTCTGGCGAACAGATGGAATGGACCTTCACATGGCGTAGATGACATCGGCGGGCGGATTCCAGCTTAGGGCACGTTCGCAGAACGCATCGCGTGTCGGCCTCCTGCACTGAGGCATGACAGAAGGAGCAGCTAGAACATGCGATTATATATCTACACTGTATGCGGGTGGACTGTATGACAACTGCACCTGCGCGTACTCATTGGAGTATTCGTTAGAGCGATGTACAATGCCTGCTTGAAATAATCTGACCGTGCTCACATTAGAGCGAACTGCCGGACGCTGTTTTGCCGCACTGTTCGCTGTAGGAAGAGGATCCATGGTGTTTTAAGTCCGCCGGTGGGCGTGTTATTTATTCGCGTGTGCTACTGTGTAGGAGTAGCTGTACAGAACCAGTTGTGATGAGTACTGGTCGTCTCTTGTCGCGATTTTGAGTAACCGAAAATAAAGGAGCTAATTTAACCGAGATACTGCATGAATACATAAGCAGAGCTTGGTGATAGCCAACCAGAATCAATTCACAAGATCCGAACGACGTTTGCAGATGACGGTGTAGTCATGAAGCAGATTACAATGTGGTAAAATCAGCTCAAGACAGGCCCGACATTTTTGGAGAGTGGACTGCGCCTTGGGTTGCCTTCAACGAGTCACAACGAAGCGATTCTTTACGGAGTGCGAACTACAATAATAAGTTGCACAAGTGGGGATAGCAACACAGATACTATGAATTACTTTTTGAAGATGATTTGAGTACTCAGTGGGTGCCAGCGAAATTGTGCCACAGCTTTTGACATCAGAATTTCAAGACGTGGCCACTGCACCAGGATAGCACCGCAGTTCGGTCGGCTCAAGTGCTTCCGTGTTTCTTTGGAACAGCACAAAATTTCAGTGGTTGGTCAAGCTACGTTGTATCTTTGACACTGAAACTTTGGCAGTTCCCCAAAATTGTAACCACCTGAATGAAACGCAATTTCAAACCCGAGAGTACGCGAGTGAAAGGCGACAGCTGTCCTAGCTGGCCTTCCTGAGGAGGGATTCTAGGACTGTTTTAGGAAGTTCTAAGTGTGGGACTATGTGTGTGGAATCAGGAGCAAACTACTTTGAAGGGGATTAGGTCGATGAGAACACAAGGCGACGCTGTTATTTTACAGGAAGTGTGCTCAGATACTTTTCAGACAGAGACTTGTACCTCCTGTTCACGATCATGTTTTCTGCTCGACGGTGGCGAAATCGTACGTTTTAAGGGCGCGAGAGCGTATTCTTCCATGCGTGCATGCTTTGCGAGAAAGCTCGAAAGTCTCCGGGGCTTGGACCGTATTTGCGGAAGGCAACCGTTCTCTATGGACGAATCAATTCGCTGAAAGGACACCAAGACAACTTGCTTACAAAAAGAAATGAGCAAGAAAAGCCAAGTAAATCCCAAGCCAAGTTCATCCGCAAAGGCACTGTGCACGGCACCCTCGGCACATTTTTCAAGCCGCTATTTTATGACCACACTGAAGATAGCCATTCTTCAGCGAGTCGAAAAAGAAACCGCGCATACAAAATGATCGTGTGCGCAAGAAAATGTGTCCTTTTGGCTAGGCATTTCGTTGTCAGCCAGTCGGAATGGATCTCAAGGGGAAACTGCGTTGCGCTGAGTGCCGGTCATGTAACACTCACTGCCAGATAGCTGGCGGGAACTTAGGGAAGGGGGGGGTGGGATTGCTTGAGAAAGAATGTGATTCCGCTTTGGCCGCGAGCATGCAGAGAGGTGAGCTGGAAGGCTGAGATAAGAGGGAGGTTTCGAAGGAATGCGCCACAACAGATACGAAGGCGCGAAGTGTGGCGTGAACGGAGACGCAAGAATTTCGAAACGCTTCGGTGCACCGATGTCCGCTCGCCGTCGTGATCAACCTCATTAGTATTCTCTTGGCTTCCTGATAGCTTAGGTGCAATGATCGAAACAAATGTTAGCGTTTAAAATAACGAATTGTGACTTTTCCCTCAGATGTTATTGCCTTAATCTTGACTGCCCTAATTGAATGCCCTAATTTATTATAGATACCCTTCCGACTGTCTATGGCGGTTTTATTGCATTTACCTTTCGAAGTTTCCCGGCCCAACTTATATTTACTTGACTTTCTGTCGGGGTGCCGTTGACTTACCCACAAAAATGTCTCGCTTATTATATGGTCACTTGATTTTTCAGCTGAGGTGTCGCAGCCATAGCACTCACAAATGTCCTGGCCTGATATATATTCACATGTCTTCGAGTACAGTTGTCGTTAACTTCACGCTTAGAGCTGTTTACGTTTAAAATCACATTTTATTGAACTTCACTTGACATTTCGTTGCCACTGAAAAGCTTTCTCGAGCCAATTATACTCAACAACAAACACGTGTATGGGTTCGCTCAATTTGAGGCCGAAAGTAGATCTCAGTACCAACGTTACTAGAACCAACTCAGTTTCGCACTCGCGCATTTTGGCCAGCGCAAGCATATGGCCCACGGTGTGGTCACGACAACTAATGGCGCTGCGGTAGAGTCCGGCTACCGGTTGGCCCCGTCGGCTGCTGCTGCAGCTGCGCGGCAGCTTGGTATTGCGCACACGTCCCCTCATCTGCGTCAATTATAGTGAATTCCACTGGCGGATCTGGAGCGGTGTGCCGAATCCACGACGGAGCAAGAAAATCCGCCGCGGAGCGACCCGATCCCGATCGACCAGTGAAAAATAAACACGCTCCGGCAGGGATTGCAGCGGAAGTTGTCGCACGCATCCGGTTACCCATGTTGCCAATCTCGCTTTAGACCACGTTGGGGGTTCTAGGCACAGCGGCAACTGCACTTCGCGTCTTCTTCGACGTAGCCGACGATTTTGGGGCGTTTGTGCGGAGGCTCTGCAAACATTTCATTAAATAAAATTTCGTACAGTACGTACGACTCATCCTCATCGCTGCTGCTTTCTGAAGAGGAACTGTGCGAACTGTCGCTGTCGCTCAAAGCAACGAGCAATCCGGCAGGGTCGAACGACGCCATTTCAGAACTGTAAACAACGCCACAGGGTTACCAGACAGCGCTTGAAAAAGCGCTGCAAGCAACCGACGTACCCGATTGTTCCGGAAGTGACGGCGCCTAGTCGCTGGAGTTCCGGCGAAATCCGGCTCTATAAGACGGATCAACGCGGAGCGCTCCGTCGCGGAGCAAGTTGCCCCAAATCGCCCAGTGGAACATGCGATCTTGCTCTGGATCCGCCAGTGGAATTCAAATTCTCGGCCGCGGAGCAAAAAAACTTGCTCCAGATCCGCCAGTGGAATTTACTATTAGTTACTCCGATGAAAAAGCTTTACTGCATACGTTACTAGAGTTCATGATTTTCACTATCAGTTACAGCTTCGCAAGCGCAGTACAAATCCTAAACGACAATTTATGTCTGAGTAGTCTCACAGTATAGCATAGCCGTTGAAATCGAAGCGCACACGTCAGTGCGCTACGATTTCAACGGCTGTCCTATACTGCGGAACTACTCCGATATAAATTGTTACTGGACGTGTCCGAAAGATAAGGCAGTTCATAATAGATTATGCGGGAGGGGGATAAAAGCAGCAGAGCTAACTAGGGAAGAAGAAAAAAAGGACTACCGGATAGCGTGAAAAAGCTTCAAAATTATTGTGTATCGCACCATCTGGAATGGAGAGCTCCCTTACATACTATATAAGCTAGGCATTTCCAAATTAAAGTTGGCCCACCCCATATTTCAAGTTAACCAACATCTAACTTTCAAGTTGGCCCACCTGTATATTTTATCGGCCCACCTCCAAATGTCTGTGTTGCTCCACCCCCAAATCTCAACTTAGCCCACCTCCAAATTTAAATGGACCCACCCCTACTATAGGTTTCTTACGTTTTATCTATGGAGCCCTATTATCAATACAGGTATTCTGTCTGATCAATAATTTTTTTTTCAATTGTTGCTTATCGCTTACAAAGCTACTAACCTTCTACATTTATGTGATTATAACGTTCAAATCTTTTCGCAAATTACGATTTTTTTTTGCAGATACTGGGCATTGCACTTATTCCGTGGCGGATCTGTGGCGCTCACCAAAGAATGGCATTAAAAGTGGCACTTAGCTGACGACTTTTAGCTGCTTTTACAACCCGGAGCAAACAAGCCGGCCTATTGCATGATTCGCACCCCGAAGACCAGCACGAGCCCAGAATGCTCAAACCTCCGGGTGAACTTCTGCATGACGCAACATAAGCGCAGCAACAAAACGACGACACGGTGCGCGGCCGCAGCAAAAGAAAAAAAATCACCGCCTCTTCGATAGGGAAACAGCGCAAAAAAAAAAAACACGACAAGAAGACAAGAAGGGAGACTAGCCCAAGTCTCTACGGTCACCGACTCTTCCACTCCGTGAAGATGGTCGTAAAGCTAAGCTGTTTTAGTTACACCGAATTTAACACCATTGAAGCCAAAGTTAGCAAGCAGTCTATATTGTAAATCTTTTGTTTCACCATTCTTTTACCTCATTTTCGTTTTTGCGCGTTTCGCGTGGTGACCATGCTTTTAAAGAAGTACGGCTTGCCGCGTCAGGCCGGCTGCAATGGGAGTGAGCGTCCGAGCCGTAGTTGCATTGGACGACCCGACCATCCGCCTGCCACGGGTACTTGTTTATCTTTTACCGGTGACCGCTCTTCACCGGCTCACAAACGTTAAACGTTATCGCTCGGCGCAGGACGCGCCTGTATCGGAAGTTTCTAGAACGTTATCGATGCTTCTTTCCGTTGCCTGTCTCCACTGACGCTTATGTTATCTGATTGTATGACCGACGCGAATTGTCTAGAACTTTCTGGAAGACACGCGGGCATCAGGGATTAATCTGGAACCTTCGATGACTCAGGTATAAAAGCCGACGCGTTTCGCCGCTGATCAGATTTCGACGATCGCCGACTGTGTTCGCCGCTATCATTGTGCTTTGAGTGTACCTTGCTTTTGTGGGCACAGGTTCGCCCAATAAACAACCAGTTTCGTCGTACACAGTTTTACGACTGTTTTCTTCAGCGTCACTACTACGTGACATCTGGTGGAGGTGCTTTTGTATCCATGCAGCGGACGCCCCCGCAAAGCCGCGACCCAAGCCCGAAACCGGAGGACGAGACCAACGCCGCCAAGGACCAGCGAGCTAGCCGTAGGCAGCAAGGACTTTTGCCAGAATACGGACTTCTTCCCGAGAAAACCACAGCGATCAAGGCCAAGTCAACGACCACAATGGCAGCCCCAGCGTCCCCCATCCTGCTGCAGCAACCTCGGGAGCCACCTACCTTCCGTGGATCATCAGCTGAAGACCCTGAAACATGGCTGGAGACGTACGAGAGGACCGCAACATTCAACAAATGGAGCGACGATGACAAGCTGCGCCATGTCTATTTTTCGTTGGATGACGCTGCTCGGACATGGTTTGAGAACAGAGAGACCACCCTGGTGACTTGGGAGCTATTTCGCGAGAACTTCGTGAGGACCTTCACGAGTGTCGTACGAAAAGAAAGGGCTGAAGTTCTCCTGGAAACCAGAGTTCAATTGCCGAACGAGAGCATCGCGATCTTCACGGAGGAGATGACTCGCCTCTTCCGCCACGCCGACCCCGACATGTCTGAAGAAAAGAAAGTTAGGTTCTTGATGCGGGGCGTCAAGGAGCATCTATTCACCGGATTGATGCGCAACCCGCCCAAGACTGTGGCAGAATTTGTTTCGGAGGCGACAACGATCGAGAAGACGCTTGAAATGCGAGCTAGGCAATACAACCGCCGTGCGCTAACAAACTACGCCGAAGCTCAAGCTCTAGGCGCCAACGACCTGCACGAGGCGATCAGAGCGGTTGTACGGGAAGAACTACAGAAATTATTCCCAAGATCGCAGCCTCAGGTGGCTTCAATCGCTGACATAGTTAAAGAAGAGGTTCAGCGATCACTGGAAGTGCCAGAAGTTCCGGCATCGCCTCAACCACAGCCGCAAGCGATGACCTACGCCGCCGTCGCCCGTCGTGAAGGCCCCCCTCCGCGCTCGCGCCAGGGCCCCGTAACGCCGCAGTTCCGTCGTCCACCGCCGCCGCCGCCAGCACGCCCGCCCGTCGCCCAGCGCAGCTACCAGCGGAAGACGGACATTTGGCGCGCCCCCGACCACCGCCCGCTCTGCTATCACTGCGGGGAAGCCGGCCATGTCTACCGCCGATGCCCATACCGCGAGATGGGCCTACGAGGGTTCGCCGTCAACGCGCCACGTCCAAAGCTTGGCGAGCGACCACGTGACATCGCCGACTACCTTGCCGGAGCCCATTGGCAACCACGACGACCCTCACGCTCGCCGTCACCAGGCCGCTACATCTCGCCGCATCGCCGCCTGTATGCCGGCCCAACCCGGGGCCGATCTCCCAGCCCATACCCGGGAAACTAAAAGCAGCAACCGATGGAGGTGCGGTTGCTGTACGACGCAATGCCGAAGATCCTCCGCCGCCGACGACGACGACGATTCGCGAATCATCACGACGAGATATCAGCACGCCGCCTAGCAACAGCCTTGACAACACATCGCCGCCGAACGAAGACCTTCCGACGCGACGTAGCAGCAGCAGAGCAAGCCGACGCAGCCGTGATCCGACGCCACGAATTAACCGCAACGCCAGACGCCGGTCTACCGATCTAGACGTGCTCATCGATGGTCATAACGTCACCGCTCTCGTCGACACTGGCGCCGACTATTCAGTTTTCAGTGGCACGTTCGCCGCCAAGTTAAAGAAGGTGAAGACGGCCTGGCAAGGACCCGATATACGGACAGCGGGAGGTCACCTAATAACGCCGGCTGGAATCTGCACAGCGCGAGTCACGGTAAACAACCGCACTTACCCGGCGAGCTTCGTAATCCTGCCGCACTGCTCCAGGGACGTCATCCTAGGCATGGACTTTCTAAGCCAACATGGTGCAGTCATCGACTTAAGGTCCAAGTCGATAACGCTTTCAACGCACAAAGCGATACCACCGGATACAAACATCGGTTACCATGCCTTAAATGTGCTTGAAGAACAAGTCACTCTTCCGCCTCGCTCCAGCGTAATGATTTCCGTCGGTACCGAAGTGCCTGCAAACATGGAGGGCGTCGTCGAGGGTGATCATCACTTACTGCTAGACCGTGAAATTTGCATCGCTAGAGGCATAGCTGAACTATGTGAAGGAAAAGCAAGAGTGATGCTTACGAACTTCAGCCACGAATATAAGCACATTAACAAAGGAACCACGGTCGCCCACATCGACGAAATAGTACAAGCCAGCAGTGCTTTCGCATTCACGGATTCTGGTGCGCCTTCGGCGGTGGCTGTGGTGCCTGAACCGACTTTCGACGTCAATCAGAACCTTCCCAATCATAAGAAAGAACAGCTAAAAGCTCTGCTCCTGCAGTACAAGGACTGCTTCTCGTCGTCGTCAAAAGTTCGACAAACCCCTGTCGCCAAGCACCGCATCATAACCGACGAATATGTCCGCCCACTTCGTCAGAGCCCGTACCGAGTTTCGGCGCGCGAACGCGAGGCCATAAAGCAACAAGTCGACGAAATGCTACGCGACGACATCATCCAGCCGTCAAAGAGTCCGTGGGCGTCCCCCGTGGTGTTAGTGAAGAAGAAGGATGGAACCCTACGTTTCTGCGTCGATTATCGTCGCCTCAACAAGATCACGAAGAAGGACGTATACCCCCTCCCACGGATTGACGACGCCTTGGATCGACTATACAACGCAAAGTATTTTTCGTCGATGGACCTCAAAACCGGCTACTGGCAAATCGAAGTCGACGAGAGAGACCGGGAGAAGACTGCCTTTATAACACCAGACGGACTGTTCGAGTTCAAGGTCATGCCGTTTGGTCTTTGCTCGGCACCTGCGACTTTCCAACGCGTCATGGATACAGTACTGGCAGGCTTGAAGTGGCAGACTTGCCTCGTGTATTTGGACGACGTCGTTGTGTTTTCCTCAAGCTTCGAAGAACACCTGCGGCGCCTTGAAACAGTTCTTCAAGCAATCAAAACCTCCGGACTCACGTTAAAGCCAGAAAAATGCCGCTTCGCATATGAGGAGCTCTTGTTTTTGGGCCACGTCATCAACAAGTCTGGAGTGCGCCCCGACCCTCAGAAAACTGCGGCCATCTCCAACTTTCCTCCGCCCGATGACAAGAAGGCAGTGCGTAGATTTCTTGGACTGTGCGCCTATTACAGGCGCTTCGTCAAGAATTTTTCACGGATCGCCGAGCCACTGACGTACCTCACGAAGGCCGACGTCGAGTTCAAGTGGGAGACGCCGCAAATCGAAGCATTTGAAGAACTGAAGCGACGCCTGCAATCACCGCCCATTCTTGCGCATTTCGACGAAAACGCCGACACCGAAGTCCACACCGACGCAAGCAGCGTAGGACTCGGCGCCGTGCTTGTGCAGAGGACTGACGGACTAGAAAGGGTTGTAAGTTACGCTAGCCGGTCGCTATCGAAGGCGGAATCAAATTATTCCACAACAGAAAAGGAGTGCCTCGCCATCATCTGGGCTACATCAAAGTTTCGCCCCTACCTCTATGGCAGGCCCTTCAAAGTCGTCAGCGACCACCACGCCTTGTGTTGGCTAGCTAACTTGAAGGATCCTTCAGGTCGCCTCGCACGATGGAGTCTGAGACTTCAAGCATTCGACATCACCGTCGTTTACAAGTCCGGCCGAAAGCACTCTGACGCCGACTGCTTGTCTCGCGCCCCCGTCGAACCACCGCCACAGGACGACCAGGATGACGACACTTTCTTGGGACCCATCAGTGCCGACGATTTCGCTGAACAACAGCGAGCCGACCCGGAACTAAGGAGCCTTGTAGACTACCTGGAAGGCAAGACCATCACTGTGCCGAAGGTGTTCAGGCGAGGATTGGCGTCGTTTTTCTTGCAAAACGACATTCTCCTAAAGAAGAACTTTTCGCCTCTCCGAGCCAACTACCTCCTCGTGGTACCCTCAGCATTGCGTCCAGAGGTTCTGCAAGCTCTCCATGACGACCCAACGGCTGGACACCTCGGTTTTTCCCGCACGCTCTCGAGGATACAAGAAAAATACTACTGGCCTCACCTCTCTGCCGACGTCGCCCATTACGTAAGGACATGCCGAGACTGTCAACGACGCAAAACACCGCCGACAAGGCCAGCCGGACTTCTACAGCCGATCGAACCACCTCGCCGACCGTTCCAGCAGATCGGGATGGACTTACTGGGGCCTTTTCCGACGTCGACGTCCGGGAATAAATGGATCGTCGTAGCTACTGACTACCTCACCCGCTATGCCGAAACAAAAGCCTTGCCCAAAGGCAGTGCCGCCGAGGTAGCCCGATTCTTCGTTGAGAACATTCTCCTGCGTCACGGTGCTCCAGAAGTCCTCATCACCGACAGAGGCACGGCTTTTACGGCAGAACTAACTCAAGCCATCCTGCGATACAGCCAGACAAGCCATCGCCGGACCACCGCCTACCACCCGCAGACGAATGGCCTCACCGAGCGGCTAAATAAGACCATCGCCGACATGCTGGCAATGTACGTCGACGTCGAACACAAGACGTGGGATGCCATCCTTCCGTACGTGACCTTCGCATACAACACGGCCGTGCAAGAAACGACGCACATTGCGCCGTTCAACCTGGTCTACGGAAGGAGCCCAGCAACGACGCTTGACGCCATGCTACCGGACGTCACCGACGAAGAAAATCTCGACGTTGCCACTTATTTACAGCGTGCCGAAGAAGGTCGACAGCTCGCCCGGCTGCGCATCAAGAACCAGCAGAGAACCGACAGCCGACACTACAACCTTCGACGACGCTACGTCGAGTACCAGCCCGGCGACCGTGTTTGGGTCTGGACTCCGATACGCCGGCGAGGACTTAGCGAGAAACTATTACGACGCTATTTCGGACCCTACAAGATTATCCGACGGATTGGCGCACTGGACTACGAGGTCGTGCCAGACGGCATTTCGCAATCACAGCGGCGCCGCGCACGACCCGAAGTCATCCACGTGGTGCGTCTTAAGCCTTTCTACGCCCGCTGACGAACTTAGGTACTTCGTTGCTTTGTTATTTTTTATTGTCTTTATTACACGTGGTTTATGTTTTCGGACTCGTGTTTGTTAGTAGCATCGGGACGATGTTTTTTTAAGGGGAGGGTAATGCCACGGGTACTTGTTTATCTTTTACCGGTGACCGCTCTTCACCGGCTCACAAACGTTAAACGTTATCGCTCGGCGCAGGACGCGCCTGTATCGGAAGTTTCTAGAACGTTATCGATGCTTCTTTCCGTTGCCTGTCTCCACTGACGCTTATGTTATCTGATTGTATGACCGACGCGAATTGTCTAGAACTTTCTGGAAGACACGCGGGCATCAGGGATTAATCTGGAACCTTCGATGACTCAGGTATAAAAGCCGACGCGTTTCGCCGCTGATCAGATTTCGACGATCGCCGACTGTGTTCGCCGCTATCATTGTGCTTTGAGTGTACCTTGCTTTTGTGGGCACAGGTTCGCCCAATAAACAACCAGTTTCGTCGTACACAGTTTTACGACTGTTTTCTTCAGCGTCACTACTACGTGACAGTATAGTGGCGCCATCTAGTTAAGGTGCCTGCAAACGCAGTGCGGGCAGGCGCAGACGACGAGATGCGATTCATACGAGGCGTGCAATAACGCGATTCTGAAGTGACATGTGCGCCACGTATTCTGGGTACCTCTTCCAGCGGCAGTGCTTCTTCGGTACACGTTATGGTGTCTCTTCGCAAGATACGAACCGCTGCTGAAGAAGCGAATCGTAGAGAGAGAAAGGGAAAGAACATTTATTAGCCCCGAAGGAACCAAAGCCCAAGTCCGGGCCTCCTGGTAGGCTCATGCCTCCTGACCCAGCACGTTCTTGACGTGCTGTGCCAGAAGCGGCCACCACAGTCCAAACCTTCCTGGGGGAGTGTTCCACTCCTCCCAGCTGCCAGGATGCTGGTTGTGGGGTAATTTGGAAAGTATGGTGTTTTTGAACATGGCGTTTGCAGGGCACTCCCACAAGGTGTGTTTATTTGATGGATAGACCCCGCACTGTTTGCAAGTGCGGGAGCCTGGGTCCCTGTTAATATGATGCGTATAGTGTGGTGTGATTAATCTGTCTGCTTGCGCTTTTCGTATGATTGAGGTGTCGTCTATCGAATGCATGTAGGATGGTGTGTTGAGAAGTGTTAATGCTTCCCTGCGACACTTCAAAACATCTATCCTTTCTTTCCGCTCTATTTTATGCTCTTTTCTGGAGTTGAAAGCATCTTCGACAGGCCAAAGGATAGGAGGTCCCGGATTTTCTGCGCGGGAGAGCTGGTGCACTGTTACATTTCTTCGCAATCCTTGATGGCCTGGAACCCATTGTATGCGTAAGTGTAGAAGGGGGTGAGCATGCATATACATGTGGAGCTTTGTGCGTATGCGGTAAGGAAGGTCATCATTTTGAATGTCTCTAAAAGCGCCTTGACTGTATTTTCGGATTGTGATCATGTCAGATGTATGCGTTATTTCCGTTGTGGCAACCATTACCGCCAGCAATTCCGCGTCTTGAGGTATTGGGACTCCCAAGCAATGTTTAACAAGCGTCGAGTCATGGCCCACGACAGCTGCTTGGCTGATTTCGGCGTCATGACTGGCATGTGTGTAGTACGGGCTTTTACCCTCTGTCTTGTGCATTATATTTGTTATTTTTGAGCACTGCTTCCGATTATTTACCGGGTGCATACTTTTTGGAATGGGAGCTACGGTTATCCTTGGCAGATCATCTCATGGTGGTAATTTCGGGGGAATTGGGGGCAAATTAGCGGTTTCGTATCGTAGAGCTACGTGCACGTCTACAACCAGGCATCATCGGGCTCAGCAGACTGCTGTGCAGAGAGCATTACAAGCCGCAGCTCGCCGTCGGCGCCGGTCGGGCTGTTCAGATCGTTCTCGTCAAAACGAGGCGAAGAGACTTTGTCGCGAAGACCCTGATGTGCGTGGTGCCGAAATTGGAGCTACTCTTGAGCCGCTCCGACAGCCTACGCTCTGACTGTGCTGCGTGTGCCGCGCAGGCCTGTGACTTTTTGGTACACCGCCATTGGTTTGTGCGCCTCAAGCTCTCCCCCTCCAACGCGAATTTAGGACGACGTGACTTACGTCAACCTAACTCCCCGTCCTCCTCTTCATCTGCCCCTCTCACAGTATTCTTACAGGGTTGAGCTCTGCTTTTCCTAGCTCTGCTCTTCCGCTAGGTCACGAGGTTTTTACCGAACGGACAACGACGGCACAGGGTCCGCCGAAACAGCTTCTCTGTAAAAAGGTGCGCACTCGGAAGCGCGGACGGTAGCGCGACTTGATCGTAGCGCCATATTTTCAGCGGAGCTGTGAAATTCAGTTGGTTGTATTAACGCTGCTCAGTACAACGGTAGCTGGCCCCAGGACGTAGTGGATGACAGCAGGAATATACGGCATGCCGTACTTCGTGAAATTGAGTTCGAATCTGGATGGTGAGCAGCCTAAACTTCACTGGTAATATATCCGACGGACTCGACGAACGGCGCTGGAAGTACCCTTAAAGGGACGCTAAAGGCCAATATTAAGTCAAGTGAAAGTGATAGACTAGTGCTGAGAATCTTTAAGGCGTCAATATTAGCGCGAGCAAAGCCTTAGTTAATTGACACATTGAGGTAATTGCAGGACAAGATTAGAGACCCCCCCCCCCGGCTTTCACTTGCTTGACCGGTAATGAAGGCACTCCTTAAAATTCTGTCACTAGTACTCAACCACTATTTATAAAACCATCATTTTATGCATTATAAGACGTAAGAAGATGCTACTTGTCCAGTTCTATTTAATTTTTAGAAAAAGGGATTCATTGAGGAAGGAACTCAGCGTCCTTAAAGGACACCTGGTGTCCTTTTAAGAGGAAGCTTTTGCTCAGGCCTAATTCCAATGCTGTGAATTCCAATATACGTAAAACACACAGAAATGCTTTTCTGAGATAACCGCGGTGCCAAATTTATGAAAGTTCTTGATTCTGAGAAAGTTAAATTCTAATGACGGCAGAAGGAGAACTTTGATATACGACCTGAATCATTTTACAGAAATTTCTGCAAAATGGCAAGTTTCAAAGAAATAGAAGCTACAGAAGTTTATGCACTGGTAACTCCACAGTAAATACGGATATCGCAGTCTATAAGCTACATACGTTATAGAATCTAAAGTGGACAAATTGGGCATAATAATTTACAACTTACGTGGATTTGTTACATTGTGTGCAAGGGTATTGCAGAACTCCTCTCCAAAGTAGTTATATATTTCAGGGGGATGTATAATATACCTATTTTGTTGACTTGATATGTAACATTAAATGCAGTTGACAGAATCTTTACACCACATTCAACTGCTGAGTTATAGAGTTGTAAACTTACTTAATCGTTGTGTTGCTCATTTTCTTTATGTTCAATATTATTTATAAAAAATACCATTCCAAATCGAAAATTGATTCCTGACAGTCACTCTATTTTAACGTTAAGGGCCCCGTGTCGCCGAAAATCCGCCATCGGCGTCCGCGGTCAAGAAAATCATCTCGAGCCACCCCGACCACGCAGGCCCTGCGTGTTGCGCAAATGCTTTAGTGAAATTATTGCAGTTCTGGAACTAAGATCTCCCAGAAAAATCGTAAAGTACTTAACCACAATCCTGACTTAACCCTGACTTGAATTGACAACCGATGACTTAACCACAACCAACAGACATGATAGTGTGGGACTAATTTTAATATACGAGAAAACCATAATTTTTTTACAAGGAAACTGAAGCAAAAACTCCCTTTTCAGCATTTCTACCATACATTCAGCGGCGTGGCCGGGTAGGTTACTTGGAGAAACACCACCCAGATGGCGCTTGCCTCCTTGGCAACATAAAACGGCAGCGGCGCGCAGAGGCGACGGCGTAGAAAAAAAGCTGCAGTTGCCGGTAAGCCTGACAACCATTCAATGCTATCGCGTTCCACCTTTAAAGGCGAAGTTAAAGCGTCCTCTAATTTATTTTAATTAGTTTTAAATGAACAAACCTCATCAATCTCGGCGCAGTGGTTCCCGAAAAAACGATTTATCATTTACCACGTATTTTGATAGATGCCTCCACGCTAAAGCTTCCTCTTAAGAGAAAGCTCAAGCTCCTGGTTCACTCCGAAGAAACATGTAAAACACAGAAAGGCTTTTGTGAGACGACGAACGGACCGATTTGAATGGCATTTGTTGCGTTTGAGTGTGAAAGGTAAATTCTAGGGACGATGTACGGAATTTTGATTTAGGGCACGGGATATTTTACAGAATATACCGAAAACGAGTAAGTTAGAAATGAAGGAGCACAACGTTTACGAATCTGAAAGTCTGCAACAAAAGCAGATATTGCAGTTGTGTACATTGTCTGCGTTAGATACTCTAAAGCGGACAAATTTATCGTAGTAGTTTAAAACTTCGATGAATTATTTGCAAAGTTTACAAATGTTTTCCAAAACTTCTAGTTACATTACAATGGTGTTGATTAGGCCGCTTCTCTCTTAAGCTTGCAGAATAAGCGGCGTGGCACACTCAAGTATAAAAGCATGCGTGGTAATTGGATGCGCGTACCACCATCAATTACACTTGTAATTACCTACTGAGCCCTACCCATCAATGTGGGAGGCGATACCATTCTCGCCGAAGATGGGAGCCGATGACTTCGCAAGAGCCCTTCCTTTTGTCACATCTAACTATACCTACGACGACGAAGGCTCTAAATTTGGAAGAATGAATCCCGTGGTATCCGATCTGCACGGAGGTGGTATCAAAAAGTCCCCAAAGGGAGAACTGTCCAGTAGTCGAACCTTTGTAGAGGCCTCGTGAAGTGGCAGTGTCGAATGCGACACAAATGCTCCTTTGAAAAAGTGCCTATAAATTGTAGCTGCGCGTTCAACTTGACACTCGGTTTGTCGTATGTAGGGACAGTTGTCCTAGGCTCTACCCCGGAAAAAGTAAAACAGTAAGGTGCTGTCTACTTGTATATCTTCTGTGTTGTTCGTAAGCTCCGCATTTGACTTCGTAAATATTTTTGCTTCAATATGTTTCCAAGTCGCTCATCTCCAGCGTACCTCTAGATTCATCGATGGCGATTAACACCTTGAAGGAACTAGGAGAATATTCTGTAGTAGGCATGTTCATTTCGTCTGCTGCTGAACTTGTGATTGGCTGGGATGGGGTACGCGTCAGAAGGGCCGGCGCCCCAGACAATTTTTTACAGCGAAGCTGTCTATTTTTCAACTCCGTAAACAAAAACGCAGGTCCCGTATTAGATGTAAATTTGCTTCATTCTAAGTAAAACATTATACATCTCATCACTTTGATGGGCGTTTTAGTAAATCAGTTATCAATAGGCACAATGTTCAAGATCATTAGACTCTCAAGTAGATAATAGAGGTTTCTCCAAGGTTTAACGCTTAGCGGCCCGCGTCGGCCATGTCTTCGTTGACACCGCCCTCTCTTTGTCGTCGTTCCAAGCTCGTACGTGCCTAGATTCCTTCCGCTCTCCTGGGGCGATGGCACTGTCATGCGTTGTCGGCAAGACAAGCTGCCGTTCTCCATTTTGAATTTCAATTCTCTTCTCTCATCGTAATGGGGAGGCGGCGTATAATGCACGTTTCCGGGGAGCAGCGCGCCTACAAATAGCGACAGCTAGAACAGATGCAAGAATGAAATCGGCGGCGGCGGGCGGTAAACGCCGATGAAGATCGTTCCCGAGAAGCCAGCCGCAATCGACTCGACTGTGTCAAACCACTGTGTAACGTGTCCGACGTGCGCTAAAGAGCTTCGCTGGTCATGAATCTTCACAGAGTGGAATAGCTCAGGATTTTTGCTTATAAACATTTGCATAAAGTAAACAGCTTTTCACAAGTGTGGTTGTATGTTTGCCACTCACTCTAAAATGAATCTGACCAGGAAATGTTCTGTATTACATCATCGTGGCATTCTCGCATAAAATATGCCTGTGCGCGAATGTCGTCTAGAACATTACCCATTCACCGAACAAACCCAATGCTTTCGCAATACACCTCTCTCCTGTAATAGCTATAGTCTGCAATTTTCATCTGCGTGTGTTAGCCTTCTTATATTGCTCAATTAAGCTTTACACTTTAACGCGATAGCGTTAAGGGCCCCGTGTCGCAGAAAATCTGGCGTCGGCATCGGTGTCGGCGTTAAGCATAGGTGTCTGGAGGAAATAATCATGCCAAACCACATCTCTGAAAACCACCCCGACCACACAGGCGCTTAGCATGGCGCAAGGCGTTAATGAAAAAAAATTGCATTTGTCAAAGTAAAATCCGTCAGAAAAATCGTAAAGTGCGATTTAACCACAATCTACAGGCGGGATAGCGTCGGACTGTAATTTGAATATATGAGAAAAAAGCCTGATAAGAGGCCAGAGATCTTTGAATGCTATCGCGTTCCACTCTTAAAGGCGAAGCTTAAGCGTCCTCCAATTCTGTTGGTGTTTTGCTGTGGTTTGAGTCTAGGTAACATTGAGGGGAATGTTGAAACCGGGTCTTTCTAAATTTTGGACAGACGCGCACCTTGGGGCAACAGCAAACAAATAATAAAGCAATGAAGAGGTCCTAGGGCCTTCATATTTTGATATAGAACGGCCTAAACTGCTCCTGAAAAAATGTCTACCCAGCAAGGCATTTATGTCTAAAGTGAAGCCTACTTAAAGGGGATCAGTGTAAGCTTGGTCTTTGTAAGCGGGCTTTCCCAAGTTGTGTATTACAGTGAAGCCTACTTCTAAAAATGTGATGCGAACGGAGCCCGATAACGCTATCACGTTCCACTCTTAAAGGCGCAGCTTAAGCGTCCTCCAATTTATTTTTCACAAACCTCTTATGCCCACTTATTTATTCCGACACCCCTACGTAGGTTGAGCATGAACCCAACAACCGACCAACACAGTTACTGACACCACTGGCATTCGGACGCCGAGAACGAAGTGCATAAACAATGACAACGACAGAACGACAGTTTATATTTAAAAGACGAAGGTTAAGTGAAAGGGGGCGGTGCTGCAACTGTGAGTGCTAATGTCTCACCATTGACACCCGGTTACGTTCAAAGAACGGGGTTACTTTCAAAGAGCGGGTCTGCCCATGCCGTATAAATATTGCAGTATGGATCTGTTATCATCGCATTTCTGTCACTTGGAAGAGTGTACCTGAAGAGGGCGACATAGTGTCTGTACATTCTTTATCGAAGCTGAAAACGCTACCTTTCGTGACAGTGGTCGCAATCGTGCAAGAAGTTTCGCTCTACCATCTCTGCTCCATGCCACCGAGCGCTGTTACGTTTCGCAGAGCTCAAAAGCGGGTAGCCGACAGGCACGCGTGTAAGAAAAGGCTATCATGTGGAGGTGGATGAAAGTGACGATATTTCGTACATTCTTCAAATTTTTGCAGCTCAGCAGAGACCATTCCTTTGTGCGGCCAAGTAAGCGTTCACTATGGGTGCAGCCTGATCTAAAACGGCGAAGCACACCAAATATGTCGCAAATTTAATCTTCTATTGCTTAACGGCCGCTTTGGAGCACGAATTCCCAGGAGCTGAATGCTCGACATGATAAATCTGTAGCATCAAGCCGTCGACTGATGCTGAGGCCGTTTTTTATCCAGTTAATTATTAGGATCAGAAAAAGAAAAGACGTACCACGTCACTTGTTGCTGCGATGGCCGCAGATCGCGTCGGTGAAACGACTTATTGATTGAAGAATTCGGTTACTTTTCTAAAACAATTTCTGTGTTATGTGGATGTTTTAGTATACGGCAGAGGTCTCGTGAATAATTCGTACCAGTTGAGCTTTTTCTTTAGTACGCTCATAAACCTAAGCGCATGAGTGCCTTTGCATACCGGTCCCACAAGAATGCAGCCGCCACGTCGACTATTCAACCTTAATTGTATCCTGCCCCTCAGGAGAATGCCATATTCACCAAACCACCACGCCAAGTGTACATAGTAATTTGAACTGATATTCATCTGAACTTAAGGTATCATGCAAGCACTCGGAATAATAATGTTGCCTCAAGAAAACACCAGTTTAAAGACCAATGCACCAAGGTAATATATTTAGTAATCCAGTTATTGCAATGTTCTCGGGTTTTACTCAAAATATTTATAAGAAGGTGCCATGGTAGCCATGTTTCGTTCGTTCTTCAAGTGCATGTGGCTGTAACAAAAGGCCGGAGTTAGGTTAGAACTGAATATTGCACAGTACGTTTGAATTCTGTTCGGGATTAGATTTACGCGGAAAAGATACGGACCGAGCAAACATCAAACATGTCTAAATCTTCAAACTTGATTGCTTTCCCGTAACTTTAGTGGACGCGAGAGGATTACAGGTGCAATATATGAAATACGCTTGTAGTTTTAGGTCAGTTCATCCACAACTCCAGAAACTCTTCTTGGTCCGGATCAAAGAAAGCTTGAAGAGACAATCCTTTCAACGTTGGATCCTCCGTGTCATGGTGCGATGACAAAACCCTTTCATGTAACGCATCCACAGATATAATGGCTCTGGTTCCAGGAATTTAACTACCTTGATGTGAAGGCTTTAACATCAAGGTAGGTAAATTGTGCATTGAGGTCAACAAAGTTCGAGGAGTCTTTGCCGACAGTTACGCAATAATACGAACGCTATACTTGGTTAAGGTAACATATTCTCAATAAACGACGGATAACTAAAGCTTGTGGTGCTTTGTTCTGACAATGATGTGCTTTAGAAGGTTATGTGAACTGAAGATTATAAAAGTTTCTAGCTTAACTACAATTTTTATTTCGCCAGTTGCAGTATATTCAACTTTTCTTAAACTCTGTGTTCGCAGCTTGTGCACCGAAATTCCCTTGGAAAGTTGTTGGTGAACATCAAAGAAGACTTGAATTGGCGTTCTTTCGGCCTCTTAATATTGTTTCAGCTACAGAACGGTGCTCTTCTGCTGTTCACTAATAATAATAATAATAATAATAATAATAATAATAATAATAATAATAATAATAATAATAATAATAATAATAATAGAAGCTTTATTAGACTGGAAATTCACTTACAATTCTTTTGAACTTGAGGTAAAATATTGCCGAGCTTTTTAGGCGAGAGTTTACCGCGGGAAATAAATACCCCTCAATGTGAGGAGGTTTCTCTATTCTCTTTATGTAATGTTTATTTATTTATTTGCATGCTTCAATGAAATTAGGACTTTGTCAAACAGAATTGGTAAATAAAAGCGTTCTGCAGTAGAATATAACAGCATTGATTTCTTAGACGGCTATAAAAAGCCTTATGAATGGCAGTATCGAAATACATGTAAGTGCTGGCGGCGATGAAGCCGCAAAGGTGGTTCCATGCGATGTTAGTATTCACTATAAAATAAGTTTCAACGCGTCACTTCTTTAGAATGGCGCAAAAGCGTTTAAGTTGCGGTCAGAGCGTCATAATACAGATATTAAAAAAAAATGAAGCAACTTCGAGAACCGCGCTATATTGATTGTTTTTTATACTTTTTCCCTTGTAGTCAATCCTATAAGTCTATTTTGTCCACTGAAAAATGGAGGCCTTTTACAACAATCCCCAATTTATTAATATGTTAAGCATGCCTAGCCTAGTTCGCATACTTTACCTTTCTCTCTGCTATCTTGGACATGAAACGTAGCTCTCGCTGGCAAAAAAAAGAGAAAAAAAAACACAGCGGAATAGTTAATTCCGGCTGATGAAAGTGAGAACGCGCGCTCTCATAGCTGACAATAAACATTATAATTTCGCGCCTGTTAAAGACGCCTATGCAATCATGTCGTAGTTCATTCCAAGTCAGATATGCTGCACCCCAATTTTACCGTCCCAGTGGATCAAAGCTGGCTGCGGCTGAGAAACCGCATTCAGTAAATCTGTCTCTATGACATCGGTGAATCCCAAGCAATGGGAATGCCATTAGGATAACTATAGATTGTAAATAAGGGCGTCTTCAGCAATATGGTGTGTCACTACATTGCTTGAATGCTAGCTGCATTAACGTCAGCAGTTATCGCGAGATGAGTTGGCGAGATGAGTTGGCGAGATGTTTCTCGCTCTTTCCTCAGCCGATTCGACTGCATGTGTGCCCATAACTTTTCTTAGCTAATCGCCCACTCAAATATCATCCCCTGGCGTCCTCGGCAGCGCTTTCCGCGTCTTGTCAACCATTCATCTAGGCTAATGAAGCACCGGTTATTTGCTCTAATTATTACATTCCCTTCGAAGCTCCGCTGCATCCTCTTAATATCAACTATGCTCCCTAACTGGAAGACCAGGTATACCCTTGTTGGCGCTGTTTCTTTGAACCCGAAATGAAGCAGCACCTTTTAGTTCAAATATTTTAAAAGGATGCTTTATCGCCTGTTACTTTCCTTTTTAATTTAGTCCAATGAAGAGCCAATAATTACATGTGCTTGGGTCCGTTGTCTTGCCATAATAAGAAGTCTTCTACTTTTCACTGCTCCTTTTATTTTCATTTGTATTAATACTGTTATGCCACCAACTCACAGCTGTTCAATGAATTCTGGCGTTAAGCGGTACAAAAAAGTGCTGCGTTGTATTATGCCAAAATTAAATTGATTGATTAGGCGATGTAATAGCACCTCACCTACCAGACTGACTGTAATTTACAAACATAACTTCTAGCAAGCTTATTCCAGAAGCTGTATGATTAAAAACGTGTGAGTGTTCGTTGTGGTACCAGGGTATGGTGTGGTTTCTCGCGAAAGTTGTAATGCGACAAACACATCAAGACAAACGAAATGACTAGGCTGGTTATTCAAATGCTATGCGAGTGATGCAGTGTTGCATCATTGGTGGACCACATCCCATTGTATGTAATAATCACACTTGCCGAAAGTTATATCTGACTATATGGTACATTGTAAGTAGCCATAATCAATACATCAAATGTCACGATAGTTCTTGGACGACCATAGATAGTAGGGGGATCTCGTGTCCCTCTTGGTAGATAATCATCGAATGCTGTGGTGTCAGAACACTATATCGATAGCTTTGCAGTCATTCATCTGTCGCCTGAGGACATCTGACCTCCCTGTCCTTGCTTTTTGTTGTCGTGAAGGTTCGCCTTTCTCATTCGTAATCCTGCTCACCGATCTTTCAATAATGTCAGGGTAAACTGCTCTGGCGCGGCTAGTGTTCCTTTAGTCTCAATCAGTGACGCCAATGTCGTCACCAACGTGACTGATGGCTGTTCGCGTTTTCTTACAGAGCCCACAATCTGTGCCTGACTTCAAGCCTGGCAGCCTTTTGCACAGTCATTGACGCCAATTGTGTGCAGCTCTTCGATAGGTAAAGCATCCGCAGTTACTCAGAGAAATGCACCACTGCTCGTCCATTGGCGGCAGTGAACTAGGAAACCGCTGTCACTTGGAATAGTGGAAGTGACAATGCTTTTATTGTGAAAACTACTAAGAGCTCGAAACTCCACGGTTTTGCTGTGTCCATCCATCTGTCCAACCTCACGTTTGCGCTGATGACTATGACCTTCGTCGTTATTCACTGTAATCGCTAAGCCATATCTTTGTGTGCGTTATGTGTCCAGCCTCGTGCATATATATATATATATATATATATATATATATATATATATGAAACGTGAATCCGGGTAGTACTATAACACCCGCAGACTATGTTGTGGGCATCACTAGAAAGAACTACTACTGCTGATGTCTCAGTAAACGAATTCAGCGCCAAACCATTTGCTGAGGTTTGCTTATACGTTTACATTCGATCGTTGTGCGCATTGATTTAAATGTTTGTTCCGACTAAGTTAAGAAAAAGAACGATTCTAACCGTCACATGTCTTACAGGAATTGCTTTTCGTTGTCTAGTCGTATAGCCGCATACCGTACCCTACACCGTATTGCTACACAGACAGCAGATTTTATTTGAAGACTTTTACGAAGATTATCACAGGAATATGGCGCAGTCATTCTGTCTTTCCACTGCTTGACCACTGCTTCAGTATTCATTGACAGAAACGACGAGCGTCACTGTAGTGTATTTCCAGAAATATATAACGTGGGGAAAAAAGATGAACCATGCTATGGCGCATAAGATTGCATCTTGCTGAGGGAAATAAAAGTAAAAAGACGTGTCAACCAAAGTCGACGCGAAAGGCGTCAAGCTTAATGTACATGGTATACGGATTTCTATGTACTGAAATCGGGGCATTAAAGATGACAGGATATTGCATATTTGCATGGAATTTTTAGATTAGTTGCATAACTTTCTTCACTCCATTGTCAGACATTATTATACACACCTTATATTTTTTTATTTATGTCAAGTTTTTTATTCGGTTTTTTACATGCATATAGTGGCGGACACGTTCTTCTTTTTTTTTCTTTGGCCAAGAGACCAGGTGGGCCGATTCCGGAGATCGCGAAGTCTATGGTGCAATGTGCCGAATTTTCGGCTATTTTGGAGGCAATTACACCCGTATCATTACTTTAACTACTCTATGAATAACTGTACTTTCTTGTCTCGTTGAGACCTGCATTATGATACCTTTTGGGAATCGTTACAGATTTTAAACATTGCAAAGCGATTTATTCACGTGTAAAGCGTAGGTAAGTGGCGCAGTGACGGGTGGTTGGTGAGTCACAGGCGGGAGGGCCTCAGCAACCTGGGTCCGAATGACGTGTTGAAGGTCCGGAGCCAAAGACTGCGAAGGCTCGTGCGTGAGAGGCAGCAATGAAAGCTGACGCGCTACCTCTTCCCGGATAAAGTCCTTGACGGTAGAGAGCAGCGGCTGTTGATCGGCAGAGTGGGCATCTAGCTGCAAGCTCGATACTGTGTCTGGCGTCATGAGGGCTTGCCGGGCGATAGTGCGCTGCCTACGCAACTCGTCAAAGCTTTGACACAAGGAGACGTGTGCCGCGACTGTGGTGGGATTTCTCGCGAGCAGCATCTGAAAAGCGTCGTCCTCGATGCCCTTCAGGATGTGCTTGATTTTCTCGCCCTCTGTCAAGGTAGGGTTGACGCGGTTGCAGAGATTCAGCACATCCTCGATGTAGCCCGTGTAATTCTCCCCTGGATGTTGCGCACGTTCACGCAAGCGCTGCTCTGCGCGAAGCTTGCGGGCCGTAGGCCGACCAACGACGTCCGAAATGGAAGTCTTAAAAACGGACCAAGTGGGTATGTCGGTTTCGTGGTTGCGATACCACAGTTGCGCGATGTCCGCGAGATAAAACATGACGTGACTCAACTTCGATGAATCGTCCCATTTGTTATTGGCGCTGACCCGTTCGTATGTCGACAACCAGTCTTCAACATCGGAGTCACCTGAGCCGTTGAAGATGGGAGGATCCCGCTCACGGTACACGGCGCTGCAGGTGGCAGGCGCTGCCGAAGGGTCAGTCTGAGTCGAGGTGTCATTGACCATCATGGGTGCAGGAACCGAAGGGAGCGTCCGGGAGCGGAGTTCCAGGTTGGTGCGGGGGACCCACGCAGCCTCCACCAAATGCAAAGCGATTTATTCACGTGTAAACGTCAAGGAATGCGAGAAACGTCAGGCGAACGTCAAGAAGCGGCGAGGCGACCAGCAGCCAAAATCCGGGCAAGCGCAAGCTCGGGGCGCGTGGTTAGCACTGACACTGTGGCTTGCTTGCTGACTGCTTCGTCGTCGTCTTGTCTTCTTCATTACAACATAAAAAAAACGTTTGTCAAGAGCTTGCATGCATAGATAACCAGATCTTAGATACGCCAATCAGATATGAAGTCAGCGTAGAAAACCACCTCTTATAAATTTAGTTCTTCTTTCGATAGTGTAGCGCATGGCGACAGCGTGTGCACTCCTTGCACCTTTAATAACAATGCACGGCACTTCTCAGACGACCCGAGGCATCGACTGATCTGAAGCGGACCCACCTCTGCCATTTAAATGATGGGGGTAAAGAAAACGAAACGCTTGGGGAAAAAAAACCAAACAGCATATCGTTCTCGCCATCTTTCTTTCGGTCTCTCTTGCTTCACTACTTTATTCTTCTCTCGTCTATGGGCATAATATTCTTGTTGGTAAGATCTGCGACGCCTGTTGACATTCCGCCGGGCGATTCACTCGGTCGCGGACGCTGCTTGCCTCATCTTACTTTCATGGCTTCTTTGTAAATGAGCAGTGACTCATATGAAACCACGTTTTCTTTATTGCAAGTTGTTTCTGGCGTCGCTTTTATTGGCCGGCAGCAGATAGACAAACGAATCGAGTAAAAAGAACGTAAAGAAAATAATGAAAACAAAAACAGACTCGATCTTGGATCCTATATGCACATCTTATATAGCCTGCTGCCCTTCGAAATATGGAAAAGAAGGACCATGGCCCCGAATTTTAATGGTTCGCTTTGTGCTTTTCTGACTGTCCTGGTTTGACGTAAAAAAAAAGGTACCGAGATGGATCACGAACGTGGGCATGTCCTAATATTATCTGGAAATCTCGCGTCTGAATAATAGGAGCGAAGACTAACAAGAACGTTTGACAGCGTAGTTTGTTATGCGTACCACTATGGGAGTGAGAAATGACAGGTAACAAAAAGGGTGAATGTGCTAGTATAATGACGTAGAGTCTCGTGAGTGCTTCGAGAGTATGCTCTTAATGTAGTTTCATGTATGTTCCAATAAGTAAGCTGAACATATTTGCAAAAATGTTTCGCTTACTAAGTGGGAACATATGCGTAGAACGAATATCCTTGAACACCGGCTCTTCCTTCGATCGAGCTTTTTGCAACTCTACTTTAACTTTTCACGTATACTTGTCCTAAGTAAGTTGACGGTTCTAATATAGAGCCGCATAATACTGATGAACTAAGTGGAATATAAACAAGAACCTTCCACTTATAGTCGAATATCTGCGTGAATGAGATTCAGCACTTGAATGTTGTGCGCGTGACGTAAGGAATTAGTTAGAAATGGAAGTGTGCAAGATTTAAAAGAAAGGGCAAGTGATAGATAGGGCGCATTGTGCACCTACAACAGAAAAAAATGTGACAGCGATGTGCCCCCCCCGTGTGATAGTGCGACTTTAAGAGAGTTCTGTCATACGGATTGTGACGACAGTGTGACAATAATTCGACATTTCACTGGGGTTTGGACAAAAGTCTGGCCCTTTATTGACAAGGACATGGTGGTCTATCAAACAAAGGTGCAGCAGGAGTCGTTATCCAGAAACAAACTTGCGGATTTCGTACTTGCAACTTAAGCTTCGATAGTCTACAGATTTATCCCCACAAAAGGCCAAATATTGTTGCACGTCAAGAAGAATAAGAACAACTTGATAACTTCTAATTCTGGCCATAGAGTACACATTCACACACAAAAAAACGATAAATGTTACAAGAGAATAAGATATTTAGGGCGCGAAATATTTAATGATAATAATAATAATAATGTTATTATTATTATTATTATCATTAATATTATTATTATTAAGTTTATTTGTCATCATACATATTAGATGGGAGGGCGGAGGGAGAAAAGCTGCTCCGAGGCAGCTTGACCAGCCCGTTTTTAACCCGTGTTACAAAATTGAATGTGGCTCCAGCATGCCAGAAACGCTACTATGGGCATTGTTTTCGGTTTCCCGTGCCTAAGTCAGCAATTTGAAGGAACAAACTCAACGTATCAAATATGATAACTTAGACTGTGGGAGGTTATTGTAACTTCTTGCGCGTCTAGCATGGCGCAGTTCTGACCGCATCGCACTCATTCCGTGTCATCAAATTTTTCATCCCCTTTTTCTTTTTAGGATTGCAAGGGTCATAAATGCACGCAGATTGATAGAACGAATGTGAAGGATGGTTTAAAGGGTTTATTGCTTTTTGGCACGTAATACACCAGAATTTATTTATTTATTAGTTTATTGCTTCACACTACACTGGCACCATCATCAATAAAACAAGTACCCCATAAACTGGAAATGCCTGGAAAGGTAACGTAGGATATGTCTTTGAGCTGCAACAGTCTGTATAAGAGCACCAGTGGGAAAAGTACGCGATGCATGTTTGGGATAATGGGTTGTCTGTAAGAGGCACAGAGTGAATATTCCAAGAATGCAAAAAATCATATAAAGAGGCAATAACGTATAAGAAAATTCGTTGAATAGTCAACCGAGCGTAGCGTTAATTAGCGTGTGTTGGATGTCCTTTGACTCTAATTGCCCTGAAGTCTGGTGATAACTTTATGATGACTGCCATGATAATTATCATCGCATTAGAGGTTTCGCAGTCGCACTTCATTTTGTCGATATGCAACATTTTGTTAGATATATTCTTTTTTTGTAACAAAGATAGACTGAACAGTTGAAAAACCAAGTACTTTTACAAAAACTGAGTGTCCAGCCATACATACGTTCGCAATAAGGTACATTATTCTATTCGAAGCGCGGTCGGGTTCAAAGTTATCAGAAAACTATCATTATGTTCACAATTCAACACCATGCCGTTGTTCTGACACAGAATAGCATTTATCTTGAGACTACCTTATCAACGATGTTAGCTACCTTTCCAAGCTTGTGACTAGACAGCAGCACGTGGATTCAAGATAACGATCATCACAACACCTTACAGAGCTTCCTGCATAATGCGGGGTCACATTTTTATATGTTTTACTTAACATGCGTTAAAGCAACCCAGTTCAAAAAATGGCTTTGTGATATGTTTCAGTCATAGTTTGTGATATGATTCGGTCTGTTCTTTTCTGTCTTGCATTTTCTTTTCACTTGCATAAAATTTCAGTCATCATGAGAATGCGCAAAATGCTTACGCTCCGCCTGCTTTATATTTCCTCTGTATATAGTGCAAAATCAAAAAAGATGGCTGACTAATGGAGTAGCACAGGAGGAATAAGGATTATAAACAGGGATAAGGTGCCTCAGAAAGGCTGGCCAACGTTTCGAAAGGAGGAACCATCTTCGTCAAAGGCGAAGATAGGTCCTCCTATCGAAACGTTGGCCAGCCTTTCTGAGGCACCTTATCCCTGTTTATAATCCTTATTCCTCTGTATATAGTGGTAACAGCTGTATATTTGTAGTGGCGACCTTGTTTAAGTTCGACTGCCATCCCTGCAAACTAGAATCCTCCCTGCAAACTAAAATATACGTCCGAAGGGCCACCTTTTATTCGGCGTCACCTTAACTTAGCTTCGAGGAACCTTTACCTCCATCCAGAAAGCTTAGTCTCCATCGATCTTGCAGACGTGCTCGCTTCTCTGTAGCTTTTCGCACTGGCTATGCTCGAGATAATAAAAAAATAAAAAAAAAACATCGAAGATAGTCTTCCAAGTTCCACTCCGCTGCATCTGAATACAAGCAATTGTTACCCGGGAATAACATTGAGCCGGATGTAGCAGATAGCATTGACCGGAACGCAGTAGGGAGCAGCATCGCATCATTTTGTGCAGCAACCAAGTCGGTGTGCGGTGGAGCCGTCGTCATCACCGAAGAGGACAACCCGTGAAAGGCATTAGTGAAAGAAGAAACGGCGGGGTAGTATGAGAAAATTCACTTAGTGACGGCGTCTCTGGAAATCCGGCGCTGCGCTGTGCCTGTCGTCTGCTTTGTTTACATGCCTACGGGTCATCCTTGACTGCGCATCCTCAGTGTACTAGCGCGGAGTGCTCGTTGGCACTGACGCCAGCCCTATGGGATCTGCGTGGCTTCTGAATTTAGCCTGTGTCGATCCAAAACGGCGACGCAAGAGCCACCGTGTCACGGAGCTTGGCCCAAGCGTATAAGTTTTCCTGCTAAAATTATTAGTGCGAAGAAATGTGGCGCTGCAATAGCTTTACCTACGTGAGAATTATGGGTAGCGTAAGGCTTCTTCTACGATTTGGCAGGGTTTCATCGAGAAAGCAAGCTGCAGCGTTTTTCTTGTTCTCTGTGGTTCAGCTGTGTTGAATGCTGGTTGTGCAATATTTCTTTGAATGCCGAGCAGTGTTTTGCGTTAAATGTCCGTCATTGAAACGTGTAATTGAGACTACTTAAACAAGTTTCGAAAGTGATGAGCATGCCTAAAACTAAATTTATACTTTTGGGCAAGGACACTCAGCATAGCTAACAATATGTACATCTTGAAAAGACACTAAAATGTGAATAAGTTATACTAAATTAGAAACTAACCTTCAACAATACTATAAAAAGGCACTCTTGACAGGAGGCCAGATAAGCCAGCAAATCCGTAAAAAGAATTGACGGGTGGTGGCACCACTTTGATGATCCCGCATCAGCTCGCCGTAATTTCGTGGATTTTAACGACGCCTACTTGTGCCTAGTCTACATCTAATCCATGAATATTGACCACATTAAATTCTGAAGGAGCCAAATACAGAACTTAGCAGGTTTCAAGAAGATTTACTGGGAAACAATGGTCCAAATATGGGAAAATGCATTGAAATACCTGACGGTCGCGCTGACGTTATCGACGATATTAGTGTAATGGAAGCGTAGCCTTCATTTTGTTGTTAAAAAAATCGAAGTATTGACATAGTCCCTTAATAGCTTTTTCTGGTCATGAAACTCCCGCCTAAGTTTATTATAGCACCAGCACCTGCCGCTAGGGGCGCCATAGTAAAAGAAAGGCCACCTAGCCGAGCGGCCGCCGCAGGCGCCGGCGGTATTTTTTCTCCTCTGGTCACGTTGCGGCCGAAAGCCCAGCTTATTTTCGATTTTATTTACATTATATTTTGTTGTAGCAGTTACAGTATCCAAGCTTGAACATCTGAGAGTGTTTTCTAACGAAAATCGAGGCACGCACAAAACGGTAAGCATCTCAATGTCAGCTGGCAGTTCCGCGTGTTAGCAGACGACGCGCGTAGAATTCTTCTTCCTGAGAAATCTGTCGTTAGTCTCTTAAGCGACTTTTCTGCGCCGTATGAAGAATAATACACTTGCGGCGTGGCGTTGCCAGTAAACGACAATCTGACTTCAAGGTCGTGTGCTGTTACCGAATTCCGATTGCACTCGAGCCCTTCAGGCGATGGTGACCGATTTTAATCACACGTACCATCAAATGTTCTAGGACGACAAAATTAGTTTGGAGCAGGTACATCCGTAGATCGCAGCCGTGAATGAAACGCTTGCTTGCAGGAAAGTATTATCCTTGCTTGCTTGCAGGAAAGTATTAACTAGCTTTGCTAGTTTCCAAATGTGCTACAAAGTTTTCCAACCCGATTTCAGTTGTCAATATGCCCTATAAAACACAAACCACTGACTCCGCACGCACGCGCACACATACACACGCGCACGCACGCACACACACACACACACACACGCACACACGCACACACGCACGCACGCACACGCATGCACACACTCACACACGCACACACACGCACGCACACACACAAACACACGTGCACGCACGCACACACACGCGCACGCACACACGCGCACGCACGCACGCACGCACACGCATGCACGCACACACACGCCACATAAATATATAAAGCACGGGTCTAAACTTTCAGCCCACGCCGTCCGCATCTGCTGTCCCTCCGGGTTTAACACGGAGAAAGGTGGCCTCTCATCTGCGTTGGTGCCACGGTGCGGCGGCTTCATGCGACATATCAAGCTCTCCCATAGAGTGACGGCGGAGTTTCGTAACCAGAAAAAGTATTGAGGGACTATGGTATTGATTTAGGATTAATGAAAAGATAGGCTTGAAAGAGGACTTTATTAGTACAAATAATTTGTTGTTGCTCTTTAGTGCCCCTGAACGAGTCATGTTTATTTGTAATTTTCAGAAAATCATACGATGACCAAAATTAGAGGGCGAAGGAGGCTAATCATTGCCATGCACCAAATTTTACAGGACATTAATACAAAAAAAGAAAACTTTTGGAAAAAATCGATGTGGCATTCATTATTGCCAAACTGGAAAAACTGCATTAGCCGCCCGCGTAGCCCACCAGCACCCGAGTTCCCTCTATTTCTATAGAAAACCTTAAGGAGGCCAGTATTTCACAGAGCTTGCCAGAAGTAGCTCTAGGTACCAGTCGTATTGGACGGTTTTGAACTCGCCGTGGATTCGATGAGTCGTCAACTCCGAGAAATTTTTAGTCTCTCATATTTAGTGAATTTTCTCGCTAAAGAAGTTTTTTTTTCACGCGTTAAATATACGAAATGCCTCTTTTTCACAATTTACAACGAAATGAGCGTGTCCCATATCTTACGAATATGTCCGTTTATTTACGGAGTACTTTGCCGCAAAATGTATCTATAAAACTGTGATTCGCTGCAAACTAGAAGCGTCGAAAATCCGAGGGCGATACACTACAGAGAAAAAGCAAAATGGCATGCTTAGCATCGCAGCACACACAAAAAAAACAAGAAAATACGTTCCACGTTGACGTCAGTCTTACCTCAGCTGCATCAAATGGTGTGGGGTCTTTAATAGTGCATTTGGAGTTTCAAAGTAGGTGGCCAAAAGTGTTTGTGTGTGTAGTGCAACTGATGGGGGTCTGTTCCGGACTCCCGTCAGTTCCACTTCACTTCTTCTCTCAAGAGGCAGGACGTGTGTTCGATTGAGCTCCTGAACGAGATATTGCACTTCGGCGAACGCTGTTTCAATCATAGATGCGGGACTTCAAAAAAGTGCGACGTAATGCTAACGTATTTCTCTATTAGAATTTTAGCATTTACCGCTATATCATCACTAAATTTTCAATATGTAGCATTATTTGCTTGATTCCAGGCCCGTTGCAGTAGGAGGTTACTGTGGCACCTCTTTAAGGGCCTCTTGGACGAAAAAAAAAAAGAAATGTGTGCCTATGCCTTCCAGTACTGTAGCACAATGATCAAATTACTGAGCGGAGATTGCATTTTTTTCTTTGTTGCAATCAAGAGCTTATTGGACGGAAACTTCCTTCGTGCCAAAGCCTGTTACCTCTTTGAGACATTTGGGACGTGCGTCACATTCCAGTTTCTCCCATTCTTTCCTCGTGACAACTAGCGGTTTGAGAGACTGCGTTGACTGCACCCCCAGCCTTCGGGATCGGCCAACACTGTCCAGTCAATTCTTCGTTGCGGCTAACGCTAGGTGGAAGCTGGACGGGGTTGTACCACTTTCATGAGCGGCCCAATTGAACTGGGCTTAAGGCTGCTCGCCGGAGTAAAATGTCGTCGTCATTTTAGATAGATGTAGGTACCGTCTTCTATCAAAAGTTCCAAGGCAATAGCGTGCGCGAACGCCTTGACTTAGTGCCTGGTAGCAGGGTTTAGATTTCACTCTGAGAGCTGTAAGGTTCTGGAGAGGAAAACGGACAGTTTCTCAGGATCTACCACTTCTGAGTGTCAAAGTTACTTCAGGCCACACGCCCGAAAGTCAAATTGTTCGCCCACGTGGAGGCCGGATAACTTTTGACCATGACTGCGCGCACTATTGTATAACACACTCCGGCAGATGACCTTACCAGCCATGTTATTCACACTTACGATCTTCAAGAACCCATGTACGCGGAGTGCAACAATCTATACCTACATGTCACAAACTCGCATTGAAGAGCCGGTGTAGAAAACATGGCAACGTCGTCATAGGTCGTCGTCACTGGCGTGGTCGTCATGCTGCTGCTGCCGTCACACACATGCTCGCATACTACATAAAGGACTGCTCACCTTACACAAACACTTTGATCCTCCTCGTAGAATTTTGCGGAACTTTAAGCTACCTGCGGAATGCTTCGCATAACATCGATGCCTACAGTGGATGTGATCTGCATGATTTTTCTAGTACACTGTCCACTTCGCCTTATCAATCATCCTATTCATTACTGTCTTGATGTGAACACATTTATTCATACTGCCTTGTAAAGTAGAACGCAAATATAATTTCCTGCAGGCATTTAAATCAACTGTCATGGCCTGCGCATCGATATATTATCCCATTGTGCAAGAACGTAAAGCAACTCTTTTTAAGAAGGGGCACAGGGGATGCTGTGCTGTTTTCATTTCTTGCTCGGCAGTGCGCTATCAACGACGTGCGCCTGTAAGGCTGTGGCAGCTATTGATTAACTATAGATGGTATATAGTTATAGTGCACAAACTTTCAAACTCGGGCAGCATCTTGGAGTGCACCCTCGAAGCCAATCATGATACGTGTTGTGTCCGCATGATAGAAAGCCAGAGACGAGGCTCATTTACACTCGCAAACGTTCGCGAATATCGATAGAAATAATATCACATAAGAAAGTAAGGTGGTTAACTGGAAATACGTCCGGTTGACTACCCTAAACAGAGCTTTGAAGGCACCATTGCTTTCTTCGAGATCAAAAAGGCCTCTGTGGCTGCCTTTAACTGTGTGGCGCTTTCCGTGTGAGCGGACCTGTGCATTCTCGTACGCTGGTTACTCCAAAATCAGTGATCTCAGTGACGGTGTGAAGGCCTGTTATAACAAGCAATATGTGTTTGGCCAAACACCTGAACAGTCTAATCTGCTCACGAACCTCGCACATAAAATTTGGATATATATATATATATATATATATATATATATATATATATATATATATATATATACCTTCTATCTTTTCGGCTATCATCTCCTACTATCCTGTTACTCCCACAACATTTATCCTTCTGCTGCTGCCTTTCAGGTGTCTGCCACTCGAGCTGGGCACTTACAGTGCGGCGATTCTACCGATTAACTATGCATTATTATTTTAAACAACCACTTGTTAGTGCTTGCAATGCTAACTTTTTTATCTGAGCTGCCTATTCGCTTGTGACAGTAATGGTAACATCTCGTCCTTCACTTGTCTTGATGTCTCCAGGCGGGTTGAACTTCATTTCAGCCATAAACTTCAAAAAGTACGCCTATGTTCGCTGGAAATTCGCAGTCAGGGTTGACAAACATAAACTGTGCTTCTAACGCTGTCATTCAGTTCAATCTAGACTTCACGAACACTCCATCGCAAGGGTACGTAAAAAGAGAGAAAAACGGTGTGGGAAAGGCAAGGAGGCTAACCGGAAAAAAATTCCGGTTTGCTACCCTGCACTGGGGGGAAGGGTAAGAAGAAATGAAAAGGTTACGTCAGAAAGAACAGTGCTACCAGAGCTACGGAAAAACGCACAGTACTGCCATAACTGTGCAACGACGCTTAAATCGGACGCAATTTATACTCGCCTCAAAAAATAGCAACAAGATAGGCCGCTCAGAAAGTGGCCTCGTGACGTCATTGCCAAATCGCGACGTCTAGGGGCGACGGGCTCGCACCCAGTTCGTGGAGGAGGCATGTCTGTTTATTTTTGTTTTTGTTCTCAGAACGGCAGGGCAGTTCATTGCTTGTGCAGCTTCGTAGGATATTCCTTGCCTTTTTCTATTGTTTTTTTTTTGTTTTCGCGAAAGTCAGAATGAATTAATGCTGCACTGAGTTCCTTCGTCCTAATTGGTCGAGTACAAATCAGCCTCTGCCAGCATTTATTTACTTGCGGAATTTCTCGCGGCTGGATAAACAAATTATGAGATCGCCGAAACAGCAACAACAACAACAATTTGTTTGAAGCAACATGGCGGGCTGTCAGTGACAGATTGCGTCACCGGTATAGTGCCATAGCAAGGCGGCCGAAAGCAATGTCCAAGCTTTATGCCGATCGTTTTCCAGCAGACGGTGTTGTTCTACGCCAACCATCTTGTCTGTCATAAGCTGTTTGTAATACTAGTGAAAAAAGTGTTAGTTTCGCCAAATAGGTGAAGCATCGACGGCGATAGTAAAGTAGTAGACAGCAATACGAAGCAAGGATAGTAGTTTTATCGGCCGCATGAACTTGTAAACATTCGCTTACTGACTAAACAAGCATGGTGTCACGCGCGCGCACGCAAACACGAACACATCTCACTCGATGACCGCGCACACCGCTGTCAAAACGCTGGAGTGAGTAAGCGCTGCAGCAGCAGCGAACAAATTGGCCTTCGTACTGCTTCTCGCTTCAACGTGAAGTGGCGAGAACGCAGCGCACACGAAGCTATGAGCACTCGGCGCATTGCAGATCGTTTTCAATAAAGGGCTCGCGGGGCCGTGCGCGGGCGCGCTATAGACGCAGTCGCCGCCGCCGAAGTAGAACCTCCCTCTTCATCCCTTTCCTTCCCGTGGTGCCTTGCGCGTGACGGAAGATGGCACGCTTCCTCCCCGCTTTCCTTCCTTGCGCGCGCGAGATTGAGCCACGGTTGTCGGCTCACCTTGCATGATTTCAGTCGCACATACAGCATACGGCGCTCGGTGACGATGTTGTCGCCCTTGGGCTTTATGCGGAACATGCACTTGAAAGATAAACACAGGTAATAGTGATATCGAACTGTTTGTTACACGCAGGTGTCATTATAAATTTAGAGCATCGCTAATTTGCTGCAATAGGCATTTTAATTCTCTGTTCCACTCGTAGCCTCGTCTAGACGGCATGTGTAGGCGACGCAGTTGACATTGTGTGCAGCTTAGGCAACCGTGCTGAAAGCTTGCATTCCCAATGCCGAGTGCAACATTTGCAACCTTGCTTGACAAACTTCCCTTGACATTCTCAAGGATATAGTGTTCAGAAGTTACTGTGCTTGGAAGCTCCTTAAGTTAAACTGATTACTCAAACAACAACGACGAGAAAAGTAAACATAGGCAGCAGAAACTCTTGACGTCGTCAAAGTCTCCCCGAACTTGGTTTCCTAATAATGTACAAGCTTCTTAAGTACCGCGAGTTTTAAGGCCTTTACAAGGCCCACTACAAGTACTGCGCTAGCATATTGCTTGGTATACGTCCTTGGCCTCAAACAACTTACAGGCCTGCGCAGCACACTCAGCACAGTCACAGCGTAAGCCGCGACATCGTGCTTAGACGCGCAATGCCATAGCGCTAAGCGGCCACGGCAGGTCATGTTCTTAGCCTTCACCAGACTGGATGCACCTTACACAACTCCTTTCTGTCATTTGTCACTATTTTTTATTTATACATATTGCACCCTATAAGGGGTAATCGGATGAGTGGGGTAAACTCCTCAACTGTGTAACTTCCTAAACGTGTTGCTTGCACGATGTATTGGACATCGGTGACGCAGCTGACACTGTTCACGCTGCTCATTTGCACAATTTATTCCGAAAGCGCAGGCTGAGAGGCATGAAATATCTCCCTGACTTTACCGACTCTTTGAGTATACCATAAACGGAAGAGTTGTGATATAACACCTTTAAAGGTTCTGGCCTACATCCTCAATTCGGCAGAGCGCATTTGTGAGCAATACTGTGAAAGCCAAATTATTTTAACAATACACTGACGGTGCTCATTCAGATACGCAGCATTTGCATCCTGGCTCACGAAGGTCATACACCCCAGAGGACCATTTATACCTTCCTTACTCCATCGTCTTATCTACTTATACTTCCATATAGCTTGTTTCGGTGATATACGCATATACAACACTGCTTTCTATACGTATTTATAATCTTAGGTGGGGCACACCTTAAACGACGTACTCTCACCGCCCACATAAATGACTTATTCCACAGTTTTCAAGCAATCCTTGCCTAGCAAATGTCTTTAAGGCCCCAAGAATAATCTCTGCGTACAGTCTTTAAAAGTTATTGGCAAACTGACGCTGGCTTAAGTTGTCCAAGTGGCGCATTTCTGTGTACTATACTTCAACCAACTTGCCTAACTAACCAGCTGTAGTTGTAATAACTGTAACAACTACAATACACACAAAATACAGCATTGATATCAGCATGGAATAGAAAACACTTCATCCACTTTCATATCATTGCAAGAAATAAAATCAGAACGCACGGTCATTTCAATTTACGCAAAAGTAAAGTTTTACTCTCTCTGTCTTTTTTTTTTTGCTCACAGGATGAGCATAGCTTAGACGTGCACAGTGTTGTCATTAGCGGCTCGAGGATCGTATACCCCACAAGCACTAAAGCTACAGGACAAAGCTTCAATTAAAGTTTGACAGACTCCATTTTCATCACTTTTTCTTTTCAGCAAAATCAGCATGTACTCATAAATCGGCATAAATGCGTACATCATTTCAGTTGGTTCTCGCTATGGGCGTTCATTGTACTAAGCAAGAGTCAAGTTTCTGTTCGCTTCAATTGCTGATAGAAACCTTCGCCATGAAGATGTCAGCAGCTACACACCACGTTATATGCCCAACAATGTCACATCACGCTTTCATCGATGTCTGCCTATAACACACTGATTGTACATTATAGATTAGGCTTCCAGATTTCACATCTGAACGTACGTTAAGGTGCTCCAGGGCTTTAGCCAAGGTTGAAAAATATTTCTTTGTTCTGCGAGAAAACGCGGCTAAAGAAATGTTTTCAGCTACTCGATGGAGCGAATCAGACCATTGGTTTCGTTTTGTTTGCATAATTAGTCCAGCTAATTTATTTAACTCCACAAGTAATAACTTTTATGACATATTTCCAATGATAATATCGTACAGCTTTCTAGGAAAGGTTCAACTAAGCACTATTTAGATTTGTACCCATTAATCAATATATTCACAGCGTTATAAAAAAAAGTCCGCGAAATTTCAAAATTCCCATGTCGCAACGCGTTTGCGCGCCGCCATTGCAGTGTTCTCAGTCGAACAACGCCTAATTGACTAGCGCTTTTCAGCAACTGCGATTCCACAGAGGAAGTGAAAGTGGGGCGACAATTTGAGATTCTAATTTGCCGCTTTCGCTTTTTAACGGCCGCGTCTGTTGCTTTCGGCAGTTCAACAATCAGCAATCTGGCGGGAAGATGGGATTTTAGGCGCCAACACTTGTGTCACATGGCTTGTCATTTTTTTTTGCAGCAGCTGCACGATACGCTAACAGCCCTGCTCACTTATGCATGACAAGTTTGAAAGCACCGTGATTGCAGAGCGCAAGCGCATACTCACGTAATCATTTTCGAAATTCGCTGGCTTTCTTATTAACGCAGAAAACATAATCGCACGTACTACACTAATTTAAATGCCCATAAATTGTCTTGATGTTTCCAAGAACGAACAGCAATTTTCTCGTTTGAAGTTCAGAGTTCGGTTAGATGTTCAGTCTCTTCGAACCCTGTGTCCACTCCTGTGGACCACAGATTTCATTATTTTTTAAAGTTAAACCAGAAATAATCAGGGAAACCAATCTGGTTTATTATAAACTATAGATGCAGGCGACACCATACATTTTGTCAAGCGTATCATAATTTGTTAGCACTTTTTTCCGAAAAAAATCCATGCTTGCTGTGAGGCGTACTGCTCCACTGTCACAGACAACGAAAAATAACAGTGTTCTACAGTTGCAATGCCACAAGATGGCGCGGCTATCCAGGACAAAAGGAGAAGGCCTTGACTAAGCCGATCTACGCCTACGCCGGTATGTACGTGTCATTCTGAATGAACAGGTGAAGTGGACTGTCAATGCGCACATATCGAGGCGCTGATGCACCTCTATATATTGCGCGTGCCCGTGCGGTCTGATACGGCAAGTACTTTTTCAGAATCGTACCAGACAGGCTGACCGTAAGAACCGACGTTAAAAAGTGTTGTGTAACCCAGATTATGTGCTGTCCGAGGAGGTTAATCTGGACTCATTATGCAAGTGAACAAAATACAAGAAACTCTGATTTGTGTCATAAAGGGGCCGGCAAGTCGCGTCCGCCTGAGCGGAGCCCTAATATTTTGCACTCTGGCTTAACTTAGCAGAAACATCCTGTATAGATCTAATCTGCATATTTTATTGACGAATGTTTTTTAAGTATTAGTTGGATGTATTTCTTACACTGTGCAACCGTAACATCATCGCTTCTGCGTATTGTATTATGAACTATCTTATCTGTTGTTATATCTTGCGGTGTGCCCTTTTATTAGTTTGTGTGTGTGTGTGTGTGTGTGGAGGGGGGGGGGGGGGCTGTAACCTAGCTCGCCTGGCTATCCAAGCCTTCAGCCTTAGCTTTACGCAGGAATCTGTCTTGGTTGTTCCTGATGATAAATTGATTTGACTTGAACAGCGTGCGCCTTCTAACATAATCTATCATTAGCACTACTCGGGAATATTTTTCGTCTCAGATGGCGGCGCCTCGTGGAAATTGATTCCTCCCCATCCTCAGACAGAGCAGGCGATTACGCTGCAAAATTTCATCCCACGTCGTTTATCATCTTCTCGGCACACCCCCTCCTCAGGAATGTACAGCTGGTGAGATTGCGGAGGGCGTCAAACCGAAATGTAGATGAGTTCAGTCCTATAGCTTATACAACCCTTTTTTGCATAACAGCTGTTCTCTACGTAAACACTGGGAGGTGTGTTGCCATATATATTCACGATTTCCGGGGCAGGCGTTCTTGCAGCGCGGCCGGGCGTGCCCAGGAAGCTGCGCTGGAAGCCGTGGCAGTTGCGGCCTGGACAAGACGCTGTAAAGATTGTTTTGTCTGGTTTCCGGCCTGGTGCGCCTCTGAGATTAAATCTCTGCCCCAAAGGCCGCATTTCATTGGGGGCGCAATGCAATAACCCCGGTGAGTCATGCATTGTGTATACGGTTAAGATCCCCCAGGAGCTCCGGAGCCCCACACTACGGATTGCGTCTTAATCGGATCGTGGTTTTTGGGCGTGTGAGGCCACAGAATTAAATTGTGTCGGTCTGTGCGAGTCTCAGCTGGCCGTCTTCCTGAGAAACCACGACCTTGAGCCCACGATCTTGCTTGGCCGTGGGAGTGCGTTGAGCCTCCCTACAAGACCACAAAACTGACGAGAGCCTGGGTTTGCAGAATCGAGGAATTTTTTCGGACAGTGATGTTGAAATGACTTCGCGCCTCATCATCGCCATCATCATCATCAGCAGCAGCCTATATTTATGTCCACTCAGGACGAAGGCCTCGCCCTACGATCTGCAATAACCCCTGTCTTGTGCTAGCTGATTCCAGCTTCCGCCTGCAAATTTCCTAACTTCATCACCACACCTAGTTCTCTGCCATCTTCGACGGCGCTTCGCTTCTCTTGATATCTGTTCTGTATCTCTAATTGTTCACTGGTTATCCATCCTACGCATTACATGGCCTATCCAGCTCCAGTCAACTAGAATATCGGCTATCCCTGTTTATTCTCTGATTCACACCGCTCTCTTCCTGTCTCTTAATGTTAGTCTTAACATTTTTCATTCCATCGCTCTTTCTGCGGTCCTTAAAGGGACACTGAAGAGAAACAGGAAGTTCAGCTGGAATAAAAGAGGGACCTTCAGGAATGCATGCAGTTTTTTTTTGGGTGCAAAAATATGACTTATTAGCGGAGAAATTCGTAAACAAAGACCAAATATCTCTCCCTCAATTTCTCTCACGCCAGATTTGGCGCTGAAGCCGTGTCGTCACAGATTTCATTGCTCTCAGCGAATCAGAATGCGCCATGATACGTCACGGCTTGCGTAAACGGCCGAGGCGCTGGATGCATCATGGCTGCTTGCATGGTCGCTGCGTTTGCGTTCGCCGCGATGGATGCCGTTGCTAGCGCTGAACCTTGCAACAAAGAGCTCGCCAGGGAAGCAGGACTGCATTTCAGCGATATTAAGTGAAACGGAGCGCGAAGTGATCCTCCGTGCTCGAGCGGTAGGTGTTTCCGCGTGCGATGGCGGTGAACCGCCGGCCGCGCCGAGCTTCGTTTTCGTCGACGGAAAGCGAAGCGTCCGGTCCGCCAGGCGACGATGTTCCCGACGGAACAAGCGTAGAAAGTTGCGCACGTACTCGCTATGGTTATTTCGTGGCTTTATTTAATGACATTCAGCACTCACCGAGCCGCCAGTTTGCTGCTGCAGGGGCACCAGTAGGGGGTTTGATGAACGCCGCATTGAGGGAACAGCTGCTCGAAAAAGGACTGGCCTCTGGGGCACGCCAAGATACTTTCCGAGGGCAAGATTATACACATAATCCGAGGGCGAGAAATGCAGAGAGCACACCATCGGTTTTTCTGGCTCTTTTACCGTTTTATCATCGGCAGAGCACTGAGCCATTGCGAACGCCGGGGAGCCGGGGCTCTCCGCGCGACACCACATGAAAGGACACAATCGAGTCAACACTGCCGCTGCCCCTGAGCAAGCGCCTTGGGCCATTTATACAGCCCTCAACACTACACACACGAGGCATTTTCTGGCTGTTTCCCGCGAAGTCAACGTTTTTCGAGCCATGCAACATGCAACGAAACACCGTAGAGCGGAACAGGCGCGCGCAACGATGCATTCGGCAAAAACGAAACTACGAAACTATCACGGCCGCATGTATCGCCATGACATTTTTTCTTATTTATTTAATTTTGTGCTAAACTTGTACTTCCTCGCTTGAAACGGTTTAAAAAGTTGGCAAATGCTGTTTATGCACGTTTAAGGTGTAATTCATTTTGCGTTTTATTAACAGCGATAAATCGCTCTCGACCAATCGCGACCGGCCTGCATTTGTAATCTCCGACGTCACGAAAGTGTAGTGCGGGAATTTCGAAGGGGCGTCAGCACCTATCCTTCAGTTTTTCGCAATTTTCTCGCTTATTAAACATCTGTTTGCAGTAAGAATGGTATGGCTGTGATCGTGAAAGGATAATCTACCATTTAAGCTCCACTTCCGGTTTCTCTTTAGTGTCCCTTTAACTGGTTCCCCAGCTTCTTTGTTAACCTCCAAGTTTCTGCCCCATATTTTAGCACCGGTAGAATACAATGGTTGTACACTTTTCTTTTCACCGACAGTGGTAATATCTGCCAGTCAAGATTTGGTAATGCCTGCCGTATGCACTCCAACTCAATTTTATTCTTCGGTAAATTTTGTTCTCATGATCAGGGTCCCCTGTGAGTAATTGACCTAGATAAACGTACTCCTTTACAGACTCTAGAGGCTGACTAACGATGCCGAATTCTTCTTCCATTGACATGCTATTGAACGTTGTTTGTCTTCTGCATGTTAATCATTAAACCCACTCTTGCACTTTTTCGGTTAAGGTCCTCAATCATTTATTGTAATCCGTCCCCATTGTTGCTGAATAGGACAATGTCACCTGCAAACCGAATGTTGCCTAGATATTCCCGTTGATCGTCACTCCTAAGCCTTCCCAGTCTAAGAGCTTGAATACTTCTAAGCGTGCAGTGATCGAATAACATTGGAGAGACTGTGACTCCTTGCCTCACCACTTTCTTGATAGGTAAATTTCTACTTATCTTGTGGTGGACCAATGCAGCTGTGGAATCTTTATCGATATTTTCCAAATTATTCACGTGTTCCTCCTGTACATTGAGATTACGCAATGGCTGTTTGACTACTGGCCATATACTCTGACTTCGTTGCAAAAAAGTAGCTAACAAGGCATAGAATTCTATGCCGGGTACACACCGTCCCAGAGGCAACGTCGTGTCGTTGTCGTACCGCCGACATTGCTCCTGCAATATTGTGTCAACAGCCGAATAGTGGCTTCAGAAAACTTGGACATTTTGCGGATTGTGAACACTGCACCATTCAGACACAAGCAACCCTGGATGGGACACTTACGGCAGCACCGCCTGCACTTCTCGAGTCATCAACAAAAATTAATTAAATCATCGTTGAATAATGGATTTATTTATTTATTTATTTATTTATTTATTTATTTATTTGTTTATTTATTTATTTATTAAATAACTAATAGCGTTTGCGGGCTTTATTGCGATACATCTCAGCTATTTCTGGATGCAATCAACGCAATGCTTCGGGATAAACGCACCCTGCTCGAATGGCGGATACATCCGTTGAACGCGACCAAACGCTATGTTGCAGCGGCCGTCTGCCGCAGTTAACTTGTATAGCCGCATCGACTCCGTAGGCGACACTATAGGAGCTGCTGTAGAAGTTTTGCCTGATTATGTGCTGCAATGGTGCTGTGCTTATTGGTAGAAAAAACGCTCAAACGCCTTTACTGTTGAACGCCTGCAATGATTTGCGTAAAGTTCATGGAGCTAGGAAGTTACCAGTGTCTGGTCGAAGCCCATACTACTGCGGTCAAAAAAGAAAAAGAAAACATTCTGAATCAAATCTCCTAAGCAAGCCCTTCTTTTTATCGACAATTTGTCAGCGAAGCTGTGTATGGCTGGGGTTCTATGCATTGCAGTAGAGTAGCAGTCTGGGTCAGCTGGTACATACTGAATAGTAAAAACCAGTCACAAGACGAAGGACAGAGAAATAGACGTGGCACACACGACGACTGGACTAACAACTGTGCTTTATTGAAGAACCCCGTCTCTCAGGAAAACTTGGCGAGCAAGCGCAGCTCAAAAGCCGACACCCACACACGAACAAAGGTGATTGCGAAACGCCACGTAGCTAACGCCAGTGCGATAGGAAACTGAGTTCCTTCTGCATCAGTGAGAGAGAGGTAGAACTGATGCAATTATCCCCTTGCAAATTGATATGGTAAGCTTCGAGAATTTCACGCTCCGTCTTGCCCTTGCCCCTACCAAGGATTTTAACATTGGAAAAAAGCGGGACGCAGCCGCATTCCCGACAATGGCGAGGCAGATTTGCTCCATCAGAGGAATTCCAAGAATTGTAGTGTTCTCGCAGCCTCTCATTAATACACCGGCCTGTTTGACCGATGTAAACTTTTTCACAAATCAGCGGAAGCTCATACACCACACGTGTAGCACAAGAGATGTAACCGTTGTCATGACACGTTGGGGGTCTATTTCTGCCGCGCGCCACGCGTGAGCGAAGGCCTGAAAGTTTGCAGGGAGCAGAAAAAACAACGTAAACGCCCTGCCTCGCCGCAACTTTCTTGACGTTGTGGGAGACCCTATGTACATAGGGCATCACTTCAAGTTTATTCCGTTCAGCCGCCGTTGGGTCAGCCCTTTTTCGCTCTCGCCTCTTCATCTTTTGCAGCAACGTTTTGAAGGCCACTGCCTTCAAAAGCGCTTTTGGGAAACCAGCGGCCGCCAAACGATCGAACTGGTTGCCAAAACTTGATTTCATGCTGTGGTGGCAACTCTTTTGCAAGGCATTACGAAAACAATTCATAGCAATCCCTCTCTTAACGACTTTAGAGTGAGCGGACGCGTGCGGTAACAACGCCTTTTTACTCCTCGGCAAGAAGCACCAGCACACATGGCCATCGTCAAGGAAAGTTAGTTCAATTTCTAAAAATCTAATCGAGTGGTTAGTAGGCAGTTCATGTGTGAAGCAAAGTGCACTTGAACAAGCCTTAAAAACCGTTAAGACCTGGTCTACTATGACAGGCAAGGAGTCATTCGGTAAAAGATTTAAAATAATCAAGAAATCGTCAACATATCTGAAAAGTTGGCACACACGTTTATCAAGAAGAGAGCCTTGAAGTAAGTTGTCAAACTTCGCTAAAAATATCTGGCATAGGACTGGTGCGACGCTAGCCCCTATACAGATTCCTTTCTTCTGTATGAAGAGGGAGTCCTTGAAAACTACTACGGTGGAGGAAAGGTACACTGTTAACAGTTCCGAGAAAGCATCAACAGAGACTGCACAAGCATTTTGGAAGGCGACTAGGCCATTCTGATCAATTAGTTCACGCACCGCAGCAAACAGTTCACCATGAGGTATGCTATAAAACAAGTCCTCTATGTCCACAGAAAAGGCACTGTTGGCACCAGGAATGCCATTGCTGAGCACTTCAACTACTGCCGAAGCATTCACTACACTGTAAGGGTCCGGAACGGAAAGGGACTGCAAGTGAAGCTGCAAAAACTGACCCACCACCTTCTGCCACGTGCCTGCCTCTGTAACGATAGCCCTTAACTGGCACTCAACCTTGTGGGTTTTTGCAGTGAAGAACACTTGGAGATGATTTCCTTTGCATTTCTTCACCTTTTGAGACAGGGTTAACAAATTATTGGCCTTTAGGAAACTAACAGCTGAAGACTTCAGATTTGAGGGCTTCCGTTGCGTAGGCTGGAAGTTCTTGTTCTATGTTCTATGTTTGTATTGTTTCTATTGTTCTATGTTCTATAGATGTTCTATGTTCTATAGATGTTCTATATGTTCTATTGTTCTATGTTTCTATTGTTCTATGTTCTATTCTGTTCTATGCATTTTTTCGTGTCCTTCAGCAGATCTGTGTGTGCAAAAACTCATCTGTCGAATTAGATGGCAAATCGCTTCATTCTATATGCAAAAGCTTACACGTCCCATCACATGGATATGCAGTTTTATTGGATTAGTTATAAATGGGCACCATTTTCAAAATCAGTTGACTCTTAGGTAGATAATAAGCGTTTCTCAAAGATTTGCCGCTTTGCGACCCACGTCGGCCATGTGTACTCTCGCACCGCCCTGTAGTTGTGACGGCCGATCAAAATAAAAGTGTTCGTGCGCGTCTTCCACGCAATTGTATGCCGCCAATGAAGACGGCCAATCAAAATTACATGTTTGTACACGCGCAAACACATTTATTTTGATCGGCCGTCTTGATTGGCGGCATACAATCGCGTGGAAGACCACCGCCACCTCGGAGAGCGGGTGGCAACTGTACACGCGTGACAGGAACACCATGACGGGAAAACGAAAAGAATCAGGGACGCAAGCGCTTGGAACGACTCGTGCGTGGGTCTTTTTTTATGGCTGCAGAAAATAGCGCCTCTTCCTCTTCACAATCACACTATCTCGTGTGTCTTGCTTCGGGGTGATCGCCGTCGCCGCTGAAGAGAAATTAAATTTGCTCATACCTCTGATCTAAATTCTGTGTCACCTCTATGTCGTGCGCTAAACGGCTTCGCTGGTAATGCACTTTCACAGCAGTGCAATGGCGTGTGTTCTATTTAGAGCACAGCTCTTAGTCGCTGATTCCTGGGTTGAGCGTAGGCGTCCCTCGGCGTTACGCCGCGAGCGCGCTCGTGCCACTGCTTGCGCGTTCGTCGTCGTCTCCTTCCGAAGCTGGCTCCGATGCCGCTCAGCATGTCACCGTTCCCGAACTTCCCTTCCCTCCGAGAAGGCACTGACAGCGCGTGCTGGCCCGCTGCCAGTCGGTGCGGTGGTTTTCGTCTCAAATTCTTTGCCTCAATCAATCGCGAAATGAAAACACGTATATAGCTGCACTCAGATTTTGAATTAGGGAGTGTCGTAATCGTCAGACAGTTTTTTTTATAATATGCTCGCTCATTGTGCTAATGTTATTACATGAATTCCTAATACGTTAGAGTACTAATAATTTGTTTATAAAATACCGCAGACGCGAAGCGAAAACAGATTGGTCGCATTAAAGTACATCGCAGAAAACATTGCCGAAGAATATTTGAAGGAGTGGGAACATAAAACGTTTTCACAAGATAACATACAAAGCACAAATACGCTAATACTATGGCAAAGAAGGTTAACAGAGCTAGAAAATACAGGCCCATCAACTGTTAGCAACAGTGTCAAACAAACAGTACTAGTACGTGTTTTATATGCAGAAATCAGTAGACCTAAGTGAAATAAAGTTGTTTTATTGCGATAAAATTCAGAGCCCTTCCCCTGTCGAGTAAATGGAGGTAAGCGAAGGTTGTGGCAAGACGACGCTGTCGCAAGCGTTCCGCTTCGTTTGACCTAAACTCAGGGTCGGCGGCTCTTCACTGACGTTTCGCCTCAACATCGTGCTCCCGCAACTCGTGGTTCGTGGCTCTTCGCTGATGTTTCGCCTGGGCTTCGGAAGCCCTCCCGCTAGAATCGGCACTTCGACGACGAGCCCTTTCCCGAGCGAGTTAGCGGCGCCGTTGCTCCAACGCAGCCTGCTCCTCAGCGGAACGCACCACGCAACGTCTTCCCATCCGGGCGCCAAAACTGATCTGAGGCGAGGGAAGCACGGTGGAGCCTGCGCCAAGCCCCTTTCCTTCCCTCTCCCTCCCAGCGACACACCAAACGACTCTGATTGGTTGCGCGCGCCACGTGATCCGGCGCCGGCGCAGCTTTTCCCGCACATGCTCTACTATGGGGGCAGCCGGGTATTCTTTCTTTCTTTCGCTTCTACTTTCTTGTCCCTGGTTCATACCCGCATATGCAATGCGGGTATGCGCCACGCGTGATTTCTTTCTTTCCTTCTCTCTTTTTTCGTCCCCCCTTTCTTCCTTTCTTTCTTTCCTTCCTTCTTTATTTCTTGCTTTCTTATCCCTGGCTCAAACACCCATATCCCTCGCTCATACCTGCATGTCCAATGCGGGTATGCGGGACACGTGATTTTAGTATTGTTAATCATGAGTTGACTAAGGAGCACGTGATGCTATTGATGTCATGACATATCAATCATGTTAGGCATACATTCGTACCCTCCCATGCCAATTTTAGTGTATAACAAGTGAACGAGACGCCACTTTTCGACAGGTTTTTAGCGTGACACCACCGCCGGCACTTGTGAGGCAATACGAGCTTAGCTTGAATAAAAATATGCGGAAAACGTATAGCAATCAGGGTGCTCGTGCAATTATTGGCTTTCTCCTTTACGCACACCAACAGAATGGATCTTATCTGGGGCGCAGAAACAACCGTAAGAAACCAACGCTTCTTCCAAGAAACCGAAGAGTTGCCGGTTCTATTAGCGCAAGTTATGTTGAAAAGCCTCCGTTGTCTCTATGGGACGGTCGCAATTATTGCCATTATTGGCATTACGGGCAATTGTAACAGACACACTTATTGATGAATATCTTTAAGCTTATATCGTGTCCTTTTAGCTAGCGTCTTCGAAATGTAGACCGAAACGTGAAACGGGGACGCCTGAAACTATTCTATTGAAACGTTTGGTGCTAACGAGTACCGAAAGAAGTTGGTGTGATGTGGAGGTTTGTACTCGTTTCGCAGTCGCTTTATGTGGCTGTCATCACGGGCGTCCTGAAATAACTGCACCATTCACCGAGTGTGCTGCATTCGAAATTTGTGCCTCGAGCGGATGGCGCTGCCATTGGCGTCGGCGTTATCATGAAGTGCTGGTATCGACGACGCATGCGCCGCACGCAGGTGGAAGATTAGAAAAGTTTCCCGACACAGCGTTGCCTTTGGCTCCATCAACGAGAACACGACGTGGACGCGCAGTGGCGCTCCGTCAGGCCGGTGCACGACAATCCGTGCCGTCATGCCACCTCGCCCGAGTGCCACAGAATCTAATGGGGACGTTCCCGAGTAAGGAGGGAAGGAAGGAAATCAACTTTATTAAAGGTCCTGCAGGCCACGAGAGCTTTGGGGCTCTCATGGAGCGGGCGTCTCCCACGACGGAACAGGGAGGTTGAGCTTCCTGGCGGCGTCGTGGACCTGCTGGACGGCCCAGAGTTGGGGAGCGAGTTCTTCGCTCCGGATTGCTTCTTCAAACTTGCGCTTGTCCGGTTGGGAGTTTATGTGAGCTTGCGAGCACGGCCAGAGTAAATGATAGACGTTAAGGGATGTATTACAATTGGTGCAATAAGACTTGTCGTAGAGCTCAGGCATGTAGTGGTGTAGTCTGTTTTGCGTGGGGTATGTGTCTGTTTGTAGCATTCTGAGAGTAACCGCTTGAGCTCGAGTGAGCATGCGGTGTCGCGTGCTAAACTGTCTACGTTGTAGGTAGTAAGCCACCATGATTTTGACGCCACCGCTTTCCTCCCACCGGTATTGACAATGAACGTTTCGGTCCAAGTGCACAGGCCTGTTATTTATAGAACGTGCTGGCTCCGGTGATGCGGCTCGGCCGCCGCCAGGGAAGCGTTCGGGTTTCCACTGCTGCCATAAGCATTGAGTGCATAATGCGATCCTGCTGAGCAGCTGGGTGCATACCATTCCGTGGTGAACGTCAAGCTTAATTTATGTAGTGCTTTATTTAGACGCTGACGGACGTTGGCGGTTTTTGGATAGCACCATTTCCATCTTCTGGGCAATTAAGTGAGACACCCGAAAAACGGCTGTCAAGCTGCTCACTAGGCCAGCGTTTTGATAGGCCTTCATCGAAGGCGTGGCTTCATTGCAATGCTAAATCTAACGATCACTTTCAATGTTTCGCCTGTGGGCGATACTGACGCATCTGCGTTGACCTAATAAAATACGTTATTAGTAGGTTGAAGTACACTAAAATCACTTTTTCGCTTTTACCCTTCTTTTTTTTTGTGCTCCTCGTTATTCTGTAAAGTCTGATTCCCATGATTCGCGGGCTCATTTTGCAGCTTATAAGCTTCTATTTGTGACCCATGAAAGGATTTCTCTTAGCGTGACCTATAAATATTTCAAAACTTTTAAATCGATCAAGTGGCAGAGCTAGAGAGGAGTTGGGAGAGCTCAGAAGGGCGTATATCTATTGCATTTGACGGAAGTCTGTTCGGAACCACCATAAATTGGTTTCACTTTGCTCCCAAAAGAAGCGGGGCATGTGTGGAGCGCGGTCTTGAACACTTGGCAATAGGGCGAGCGTGGTCTAAATCAAGGATGCGGGTCGTCAAAGAGGTGTCACTTTTTGCTAACACATTTCTCTCCAACTTGCCGCTGTATCGCCACTAAATTTGTTTATTAGCGGGTGTTCCAACTTTCATGCTAACGAATCAATGACGGGAAAATTGGGCAACAAACAGATAAAGCCAGCGAAACACCGCAGCAATGTCAGGAACGGAGGTAATGCCATTAGCCAGTTGAAGCTGTGCCCTTGAGAACATACATGCCATTCGGCTCTGTTCGCTACTACATCAGGCGCCCTGCTCTTGCTACAGTAGTTTTTTCCTAACGAATGGCGTCCCTGACACAACCCCTGAAGCGCAAAAAAGAGAGGAAGAAGTGATCGTGTCGATCCCTCTGTTCTTCCAAAACTTACGCCATCGTACGTCGCCGACGGGATGTCCCACGCGTGACGCAAATTGAACGCACACTCATCTGGGAAGACTATGTAGCATGCGACTCGCAATGAACGCTAAATTGCGTCGATGGTTGCACTCGGGCAAAGCCCCCCCCCCCCCCCCCCCCCCGCTCAAAAAAAAAAAAGAGAAGGCTCTCGACGTTGTCTCGATTTTCATTGACTGCGCCGTAGCAACAATTGTCTCCGGGAGTGACGTACGTCACAACAGCTGCATCCATCTACGCTAACTCACTGACTGCCTGGCGCGACACTGCAGGGATCTCTCTGCTGCGCAAAGGCCCGAGTTTAAACCGTGCGCTGAGAAGGGGAGCAAAGGTGATTACCAGCAACTGTCTCATTTGGCAGAAAGCGACAGCTACGACAGCTGCGACAGCTGCGAAAGACTGCATCAAGGACATGGCAGCCTTTCGCACGTGCAGAGGCTCAATGCGAAAGCGGGAGTTTGCAATGGTGGCTAATCAGGGCACGCAATAATATTTATGTGAGGATGGTGCGAGCACAGCCGAAGGACGTTGCAGTCCGCACGTAGCAGTTCTGTCTCGTCGCACTTGACAGGTGGGGTGAATTCGCGGTGAGATCATTCGGTAATGCACCTTGGATAATTAGACATGGATGACGTCAGCTGCGTTTGGCTCCTCACGTAAGAGGATGTCGTGATCACGTATTCTTGTGAATGATACAGTAATTTCGCGGTTGAACAGCGCGATGACGTGGGCATGCCATGCGTTTATTCTTCAATAACGCTCGAACAATCACGTTCAAGTAGAAAAAGTGACATCCACTACTCCAGTGAAGCACCAAACAATGCAGAGCATTGTTGCTCGGTAGTAGAAGGGCAACCACGAAGCGTGGCAATTATTTGAAAAGAGACATACACCCCTGTTTGTGAAGATAAAATGTTTATATGGCATTGCGCTTTTAGAAATGATTATGTACAATTTTACCTTGTTGGAGTATTGTCAATTATGCATGTGTCTTTCATTTGACACAATTACACAATGCCCATCGTTTAACTTATTGTGTTACAAACCGTGTCTTGAACGCTCACATCACTAGTGGTTCCACTGGTGGATTCACCGGTAAGGGCAGAGCAAGCGCATTGCGCGTCACATCAATGCGCCGTTGTGGAACAACCCAGGAATGCTATACATACGCGTAGAATGCAAGAGCGGGCACACCTTGCTTTATGGGCGTCCCATCGGGTCTAAATGTGACATTCAGCTCTATTTGGACGTTTGATAAAAGCTGTGCGCACTCCAAATGCTGGCATAAATCGCTGATTGAGACGCTCTCCACTGCCTCTTCAGGAACGGCGCACGAAAATGGCTAGATACCCGGCAAGCAAAACTGGTCTATATTAGACAAGAATCCTTCGCTTTAAGAGGAAAGCCAGATGTGTAGACGAGCCCCGATAAAAAAGGGAGTAGATTCAGACATCGTTAGTATTTGATATTGTGGACGTGCACCGTGAGTAGTGTGTGCGGTACTCAGTTTTCTTGCAGAATACTTAAAGTGTTCATTCTTGTACAGCGAATGATGAGGATGAGAATATACTGAGGACAAAGTATACTGTGAACACTAACGAACGATTTGTTGTTCGGCAATAAATTATACGGAAATCGTAATGGCAGGCTCTTTACGTAATCGCACTCAAATATGGAATCTGAAAATCAGGGTACCGAGCCGAACCCAAACCCAAACCGAAAACCGCACCCGAACCGAGATTCTAGCAGGAATGAAACCCGAACCCGAACCGACATTCTTAGAACCTGCTGGTAACTATACGCGGCTACCTCGGTAGAGACGCTCGCACTTATGTACTCGGCCGTGCCAGTTGTGCTGCGCCGCCGAAACGTTGTTTCAGGTGCCCCGCAGAATCACCGTTTCTTTTGAAGCGCATACTTTGACAGTAAGGCCAGCTTGCTACTATACATGCATGTATACTTCCACAGTTGAATCCGGTGCACAAAAAAATGAAAATTGCCAATGGATGTATCTCTTTGGCTGGTGACATCACGCACTGCGTACTGCGTAGGCACGTTATCTCAGTAACGTTCCGGCCGTGTGATGGGTAGGCTGCGTATTGTGCAGACCGAGGGAGAACAACATGCCTACAAAGAACGACGGCGCAAGCAGAAGCGGGAATGGGTGCGAAGGCGGTGGGAGGCTGGTAACGCCGAGTGCATGTCCATCGCAATTGTGGGTGATTTCAACGTAGACCTATCTCGGCCTCGCGAAAAGGGGTTCTTGGGGTTTCTTTTGGAAAGGTTTGCCATTAAGTGTTATAGCAACATCGGTGGAACTACCACACGTCATCGGTCCTGCATATATATAGACTTTACGTTCGCCAAGAATCTTTCCAGCGTCGTTATAGAACCCGCGACCGCCTACCAAGGGGGACCACAAAGCTATAGTCACCGTAGTGACAAAATGCGGTGTAAAATGACAATTCATTTGGTCATAATCATCATCATCACCATCATCATCATCATAAGCCTATATTTTATGTTCCATTGCAGGACGAAGGCCTCTCCCTGCGATCTCCAATTACCCCTGTCTTGCGCTAGCGTATTCCAACTTGCGCCTGCAAATTTCCTAACTTCATCATCGCATCTGGTTTTCTGCCGACTTCGACTGCGCTTCCCTTCTCTTGGTATCCATTCTGCAACCCTAAAGGTCCACCGGTTATTCATCCTACGCATTACATGGCCTGCCCAGCTCCATTTCTTCCGCTTAATGTCAACTAGAATATCGGCTATCGCCATTTGTTCTCTGATCCACACCGCTCTCTTCCTGTCTCCTAACATTACGCCTAACATTTTTCGTTCCATCGCTCTTTGTGCGGCCCTTAACTTGTTCTCGAGCTTCTTTGTTAACCTCCAAGTTTCTGCCCCATATGTTAGCACCGGTAGAATGCAATGATTGCAAACTTTTCTTTTCAACGACAGTGGTAAGCTCCCAGTCAGGATTTGGCAATGCCGGCCGTATGCACTCCAACCCAATATTGTTCTTCTGTAAATTTCTTTCTCGTGATCAGGGTCCCCTGTGAGTAATTGACCTAGATAAACTTACTCCTTTACATACTCTAGAGGCTGACTGGCGATCCTGAATTCTTGTTACCTTGTTAGGCTATTGAACATTATCTTTGTCTTCTGCATATTCATCTTCAACTCAATTCTTACACTTTCTCGATTAAGGTCCTCAATCATTTGCTGTAATTCATCTCCGTTTTTGCTGAATAGGACAATGTCATCTGCAAACCGAAGGCTACTGAGATATTCGCCGTTGATCCTCGCTCCGAAGCCTTCTCACTCTAAGAGCTTGAATACACCTTGTAACCATGCAGTGAATAGCAATGGAGAGATTGTGTCTCCTTGCCTGACCCCTTTCTTGATAGGTAACTTTCTACTTTTGTTGTGAACCAAGCTAGCTATGGAATCCTTGTAGATGTTTGCTAAAATATTCACGTATGCCTCCTGTACTCCTTGATTACGCAATTCCTCTATGACTGCTGGTATCTCTACTGAATCAAATGACCAGCCAACCAAGAGAGCAGGCTGGCTTCAGGAAGGGATATTCTACGATGGATCATATCCATGTCATCAATCAGGTAATCGAGAAATCTGTGCAGTACAATCAACCTCTCTATATGGCTTTCATAGATTCATTCGGTATGTGTCTTTAATTAAAACAATATAGTTGATCACCAAATTTACAGCTCCGCTGATCATCCACCTTCACTGAGTGGAATGGCACTGAATATTTATTAATATATTATCTTTATGCACTGAAAGCGTCAAGTGTCTTTGACGGTTTTCCTCTGAGTTGACAAAGAAATGCTTACGAATTTAAAATAGGTCCAAACGCGGAACTGCGCCGGCTCTGTTCACGTCGTCGGTATCTCAACGCGCGCATGAACGCTGCATCCTCAAGGCTAATGCAATGAGACATACACAAAGAGAAGAATATTATGAAAATTTGGTTGTGAGCATGGCAATTTGCGTTTACAAAACCGTGCATTTATACGACTGGGAAGACTATAGTATTTTTTACCAGGTGTGTGCGAATATTTAAAATGAATATGAATCGAACAGTCTCGATTCGCGAATTTACTATATCGAAGATGTCGAATATTCGTTTGTGCAGATGATATAGTTCCTGAACAAAGACAGGGAGGACGCGACTTAAGCGTAATACTTACCAGCCGTTGAGTAAGCATGTCTCGTCTTAAGCAGCCTGTGAAATCGCTGTTTTGATTTTGACAAACTATTTTATCGTTTGTCCAATCTCATCATGTTTGAATTTCATGAAAAAGTTGCGCGGCGCTGTACAATTCTCTATTTCTCTTTCAATGAGCACTATTCACTCAACTAAATGAATTTCGGACATTCGGTATCTTTTTTCATTACTTTGATTATGGTCGTACCCCAGATGTGAACGTACTGTATCGCAGTGTACATGTATAAAATAATGTAAACGAGCTCTTTGTTTCTGTGCAGGCCCCACGAAATTTTTTTATTTCGCTTTTTTTTTAGAAATTGGAAACACTTGATACTCTTTTCGATATTGGATGATTGTTTTCCTCAAATAATAGTATTCAGGACTAGCTCTGAAAAGTCTTGTAGTCGAATGCCCCAATTAATATGCATTGTTTTATCCGTACTTAGTACGAATGATAGTAAAAGGAAACGCGGGAAAGTAAGAGGACGCGTCGAGGCACTGCTGCGCGTTCCACGTTCTCTTGCGATGACGCTGCCAAAGATGACAATCGTTATGCGCATGGCGTTCGTAGCTGTACAACATTGCACTTCATTGATATCTATGTGACAAACATTGACTTCTGTCTCTCATGTGCCATAACGGCAATTTCTTCATTGTCCCGACAAATCCTGCCCTTGCGCCATGCGCGGACAAGTCGTTAGCACTCCACAGCACTTCACCATAGAGCAGGATACAGTTTTTTGTGCTGAACTGGCTCGGCGAACCGTTATAGATTGTTATTTATTCGAACCGGAACGAAATGGAATCTAAATCGGAGCGCGCCGTACCCGAATCCGAGCCGCTATTTTTTTTTTCGGTTTGACACCCTGGTGCAAATACTATATCGATGGCCAAGCATATAACGTATACCGAGAAACAATGGCGTTTGGAAAAGGAGGATATAGAAGACACTGCCACTGGATAAGCGAGTGCGTAGCTTTGTAACATCGCAATAATGATCACATTGACGCGAATGTTGTCTTTCAGGACTTTGTCGGTGCACACTGTTTCCGGAATGACACTCACGCGGGGAAGTGTGCTACGTTAAGGACAAAGAATATTGGGAACTCTGTTAGGAGTAAAAAGGCGACGGCGGTCGTATTTCTTCCGGCCGTCATTATCACCGAGTTGAGGGCTCCAATAAAGGGAATGGGGACAACAGCAACAACGTCCATCTCGATATCTTAGGTCCTGTGCCTATTACACCTGGGAACAAACCAGTAACCTGAATTTGTTTTCTCGGGACAGTTTCCATAATTTCTATGATCTTTAGTAATGCTGATTGCTCCAAGGGCAAGGATCACGGAGCTCTTTTGATGGTCCATACATAACCATTCGGCAGACACACCATTGCAGTAACCAATTTTTATTATTATCATTATTATCATCATCATCATCATCATAATTTCTCTTTTGTTCAACTTCATTCGATTATTCTTTGTATATGCGGCTGGTCATGTGTTGATTCTGCATAACATGCGATACGTATACATGTGGAAGCTTATTTTGCGCTCTTTGATGTAATCTGGTTTCCTTAGAAAGCTTGTATAGTGTTCTTCCAATATTCTTCCTCTCGCATAGTGTTTCTTTTTAACGACAATTTTGGCATAGCGGGCCTCTTCAATAACCAAAGTTCCCATATTTTTGCAGTTATTAAACAGCAACAAGCCATTTGCGTATGAAACCAACGCCTCCCAACATGAAACGACGTGTCAACTTTTATGGGGGTTTGGGGAGCCGGGTGAGGGGTGAAGTGCTAGGGTTAACAACCATGGGAGAAAAAAAGAGTGCAAATCGCAGCTAGTGGTGGCGACGTAAAATAAGCAAAAGTAGCGCCTGTCGCGTAACTGTCTGGGTCACTGGCTCCGGTATCACGCCATGCCATTGCCATGCTGTCTGGAGGGCTGCTAATTGGATTCACAGCCACACGCCGACGCTTGACGCGGCCTGTGCGCGAATAGTTGTAGCTTTATTGTTTCATTTTCCGTCTTCACGTATCGTGTTCGTTTCTTATTTTATTCCTGATTTTCTGCAGTGCTTTCTCGTTGTTGTTTTTTTCCTTGATGAATCTGCCATGAAAGAACCTTGAAAGGTGAGCCCATTTCGGATATCGGTTCGCGCGGATGTTTTGAAGAATGACAGCCATGACGAGTCCGTGTTTACTGCGTCCTGCCTGTGTCTTCCAGGCTATACTGCGTTTCACGTTTATCAACCAAGCATGCTGTCAGCATTTCTGTCTCCGAGCTTTAACAAAGGGATAACTCGATGGCTGCTATGGAGAAGCTGTAACCGACGTGAAGACGTATGCAACTCGGTTAACATTCGCTTTTCGTACCTTATTAATGTCACATGTTGGGCTAGTCAAAAATTTGCCTCTTACATTATGTTGTGTAAAGCGCAGATGTTCTGGCGAGCAGCTAAACATCAGCGCCTGGCGAGCCGGCTTATATATGGCTGAAACGTCTTCTGTTAAACAGTTTGAATCTCTACACGTGACTCAAACATTTTTCCAAAGCTTGAACACCAGTCGTCTTGCCATGATTGTTGAGGGAAATGTGACTAACATTCGAGCTGTACAATGACACGCAGTATTTCTGAAGTCACTTTTACTTACTATCTGCAGTAGACATTCTGAGACTTCCATATAGCTTCAGCTATATGCGAAACTACGTCCCAATGTCATATGACATTCGCTTGCCAAAGCCGCCCTTGAGCACGGCGGGCAGAAGACGACCGTATGAGACCCAGGCAGTGACGACTATAGAACAATGAAGAAGGTGGTGGACGACAATGAGATGAGAATTCATAAATGATGACGATGGTGTAATAACGACAGCGTGACGACATGAAGACGGTGGGATAACGAAGAGTGTATGACGACGATGACGTGATGACGACGATATGGCAACGAATGGATGACGAGGATAGCACGACCATGATGGCATGACCAATGCCTTCTTTACTAGATGCCTGCCGCGTGGTCCGGTAAACCCGGTTCCGTGCCCTCTCCCTTTTCTCTTCTCCGCGAAAAGGCAACGAGCGCCGCTTGTGGCGCACGTCTGCAACTTAGATCACGTGCTGCGGCCTCTGAGGTTAACGTAGCATCTGTTACCGTCTCGGAGTCGGCAGGCGCTATCGAAGCGCCGGCGGAAGTATTCGACCGCCGCTGCCGCCGCCGCCGGAAGTTGAAAAGGCAACGAGCGCCGCCTCACGGAATTTATGCTGAACTAAGGGAACCGCCGCCCCAATGGGAAAGCGAGCAACGCGACGGGCATCTAGTAAAGGAGGCATTGGCATGACGAAGACAGTATGAGAATTGATGCATGATAGCAACTGTCTGACGACAACGCAATGACGAAGATGGCATGAATATGGCGGCATAATCAAAATTGAATGACGACAGCATGATTAGGATAGAATGAAAAAAAAAGAAAAAGGATGACGTCCATGGATCGGTGAAGGCCGTATGACGACGACGTAGTTACTACAAGGACATGACGACGTCCGGATGACGAAGTTAGAATGACGATGATATAACAAGCACGGTGGCATTGCAACAACGTTCTGATAATGAAGGCCTGGCGGCTGCTGTTTGACGACGACGCAACGGAGACGATGACATGACAACGGTGTGAGGACAATGGAATGACGACGAAATGATGAAAGTAGGATGGCGAAGCTGGAGTAACGACGACGGAACGATCACGACAGAATCGCGACGGCCGTGTGCCAACAAATGCATGGTGGCTGTATGACGACATTGGTATGACGAGAGTACGACGACAAGGCTTGAATGATGGAACGACCAGGAGGGCATCACGACTACGAGAACGTAACTGGTAAGAAGCTGGCAGAAAACTTGGGCCACTGTGTCGGCGTAAGATAGATGGATAGATAGATAGGCTTTTTAAAAACGCCTGCAGTATAGGCAAATAATGATGATGAGACCATTATTAGTAGCAGCTAACTGCAAGTGTCTAGAGCTGATGATGAACGGCCAGCCAAAAATTAATCAGTAGCCCCTCCCCTGTCGAGGAAAGGGGGGTAAGCGAAGCCGGTCTTGTGTTTCTTCGGTGTTCCTCGGAATGAATTGCACTGACGAGTACCATGCCTTGCTCGAACCACAACCGGTTACACGCACTGCAGCTGGCACTGAAGTTTCGGTTGAAAAACTCGCGTTGAAACCTGGACGTCGCACCGGGGAAGTTGGCACTAGCGTTGCCGAGGCGTGCACCACCGTTGCCCGGTTCCTAGAGGGCAAGACAACGCTGACGTTTGGCCTCAACATCGCGCTCCTGCAACTCGGGGTCGGCCGCTCTTCGTTGAGGTTTGGCCTCAACATCGCGCTCCCGCAACTCGGGGTCCGCGGCTCTTCGCTGACGTTTCGCGTGGGCTTCGGAAGCCCTCACGCTAGAATCGGCACGTTGAGGACGAGCCCTTTCCGGAGCGTGTTTGCGGCGCCGTGGCCCAAACGCAGGTTGCTCCTTGGCGGAACGCACGAAGCGCGGTCTTCCCACTCGGGCGCCGAAACAGATCTGAGGTGAGGGAAGCCCGGCGGTGTGTGCAGCGACCCCCTTTCCTTCCCTTTCCCTCCCCGCAACACACCAAACGACCCTGATTGGTCGCGCCTGCACCTGCTCTTTCTTTGTTTCTTCCTTTCTTTCTTTCTTTTCTTCCTTTCTTCCGTTGTTTCTTTCCTGCTTTCTTTCTGTATTTCTTTCTTGTCCCTGGCTCATACCCCCATATGCAATGCTCGTATGCGCCACATGTGAGTTTTTGCGCGACTACAACGCCACTGAAACTTGTGAGGAATACAAGCTACGCTTGAAAAATTTGATACCAAGGCTAAGCACACATATTACATAAAAATTAACCAAGACAGAAACTCTTTGAGGTTAGGTTCCTGGTTATGTGTAAATCCCGTGCCCACTAAATTTAGCCCTACATGCTAATGAGTAAGACAATGTTTGGTTCCGTATAGTCGAAACAGTTAACTGCGAACAAAATGTAACTGTATTCCTCGGCGGCACGGCTCAGTGGCCCAGGCGTTCTGCTGTTGTTATCTGGGTCGTGAGTTCGGTTTCCGAAACACGATGGCCACATTCTGAGACGTACGGAATTGGAAAATACTAGTGCAGTGAAGTGTCTCTACACCGAATGCTTCTGCAATGAAATGACCTGTGTAACAAAGGACCATAGTTCTGTCCCACATCTATTGTGAGCTGTGCGGTGCATGCATACATGCATTACTATGTATCACCATGCATCACCATGCATTACTGCATTAATACATTAATGCATTACCATGCATACATAAATCCCCCGCACAGTAGATGATGATGTTTACGAAGAAGTGACCTGTATAACGAGCGGTTTCCGAGGCCCCAAGCACTTCGTTATAGAGGCGTTCTGCTGTATACTGAGATGAAGGTGCTGGTTAAATAATCTGAAGTCGTAGCAACTGATCCGGCGACTTCCATAACAGCGTCTCCCATCGTCCCAGCGCTCCTTGAAAGGGTAAATACCATCAATCAATCGACAAACATATACAATGCACTGTACTATGTGCAAGCTGTCGAGACACAAGAAATAATTAGCGTGCGTTAACTGACCCGACGGGCAAACTCGCCGCAAAACCACAGCCACTAACTGCGTTTGCTTCCAAAGAACCTGGACAAACGCGCTGGGGCCATTTCATGGAATTAGCTGTTAAGCTGAAATGTACAGAAGCGCCGCATATGGGCCAAGTCTCGTCAACTATCTCATCGAGCCATTCCCACCGGTTCTGAGAAAGACCAATAGGTGACTCGCTAGGTGCGCCTTCATTGGCCTATAACCTACATACGGGCTTTGCAATGGATGGCGCTCAAGAATTGTGCCGGGGAAAAATATATCGATCGAATGCGGGTTGTTGGTCAGGGAAGCTAATAGAATGCTGAGGTCACGCAGGTCTTGTGATAGGTAAACACAACAGCGCGGACCGACCGCCAATACCCGCTGGCACAACCACAAGCAGTGGTGTCATCTACATTTGCATAGGACGCAGACAAATATGACGCAATTTGCACGTGTCCCGGAGCAGCAGACCAACACATTTGCCGTGAACCTTGCATTTACCTCTCACTCACATGCTTATTTAGTGAAGACAAAATAATTTTTATTTTCTCCGGAGCACGCTTTGGCTGAACATGTCTCTAATGCGTTTTAAAATTTTTCGATGCATAACGGTATCAAGCTTCATTATAGTTGTGCGTGGTTGGTGTTGTGTGATGTGTAAGGCCGTTTGTGAGGCGAGAGGTAATGCGAGCGCCGGTATGCATCCCACATCACCCAAGTACACTCGAGGCGTGTTCAACGAAGCCAAGCAGGTGCCAGAGCAGTATAATGTGGTCGTTGATCCGTGCCTTTTTTTTTACCATGGTCAAATTATGCACTGTAGTAAATTGTAGCAGGTGGTCTAAGCTGAAGCATGAAAACTTGGGATATAGTGACTGTTTGATGAATCTCTTTAAAAACCAAGAACAGGTTGCTTGCTTTCGGCAAATTGAAACAATGGATTGAAGACGAAAACGCATGAGGAAAAACCAATTTGGAAACTTGACGACCATTCAATGTTGTCTTGCTCGATAAGCCGTGAAATTACAGTCGATAGAAACGTTCATAAAGTAAAGATGAAAAGTCGGTCACCAAGAGGAAACGACGCACTTTGTGAGAAAATAAACACTGGCCTGGAACTGGCGCGAGTCAGTATGCAAAAAAGTAAAATGCCCTAACTGACACGGAAATGCCGAAGAGAGAAGAGACATTAAAACCACGGAAGTTGCTGCCGACCCAGTTTTCCCAGTTTAAAACGTTGTATTTTGCATGAGCAATATGTCTGTTGTGAACGAAAGGGAAAAAAAACTAAAGACAGAGCAAATGCGCTGCTTAAAAGTTCTGGTCTCTTTTCAGATTTTTGCGGAAGCTACGCGTGCATGAGTTTCTAGTATAACCTCATTTCCTGGGTGGCTGGCAGCTAGCAGCTCAAATTTCTGCAAGTGGTTCTTTCGATCGACGCAGTAGGCGAGCGGAAATTTTGTCAAAACTTCCTTTATTGTTCTTTTTTTAATAGCTGCGCGCTTAGCTTCAGATTACGTCACCATTTTTGCATCACTAGCACTGTACACAGTGCTGTATACTGTATCATACTCTTTTAGGTATACCTTAAAGAGTATGATTCAAAATGATTTCTTCTTGGATGAGCTAGTGCGATCTTCTGAACACATCTCTTACCCTTTCTGGTCCAATGTTTTTCAAAATAAAGTAGAAATTTTCCAATTTAGTTCATCTGAAAGACCAAATTTAGGGACACAATCCTCACTGGAGTTTTTCGGCAATAAATCGAAGCTTTTCTCATGAACTGCAAAAACACATTCTGATTTAGGCATCATCTGGTTCTTGAGAGTTCTTAATTCACAATCATGAATGAAACCGTTCCTCGTTGTCACATTGACATGTTCCTGCATTCTTTTATACCAAGAACCTGCTCTGAGTGCAACCCCTTTCCCTGTTCTATCGCCACCTTAGCCGATGCATAATCATTCGAGACCACTGTAACAGACAATCTTTTTGAAATGACTCGAATTTCGCAGTTTTTTACTTTTTATTTGCTGTTGTTGCTGCCTGTTTATCTTATTCTTGTACTCATAGGCTTGAATGTTCTTGATTGTAAACCATGTACTCACCCCCTCTGTAATGCTCACTGGGCCCTGAGTGTATGCTCATAATAAAGCACATTAAACCATAATGCTCTGAAATGTGGCCACAGATTTTTAGGAGACCATTTCCCTGCCGCCAAAGGCAGTTTATAAGCGTAAGGCTTACAAGCACAGGGCTCCAACAATTGTGTGCAGATGCTTAACCTCGACGTAATGCAACGCATGGACATTCATGAAATTTCAAGGAGAGCCATATTTACCTGCGGCACACTGTCGACAAATTATGTAATTAGTAATGTTGATGCACATTTCTGAAAATATTTTTGCTGTTTCTTTTTCTTGATCTCAAATATTTTCTTTCAAACGTTATGGTTCCCGCAGAAATCACTGAAATAGCAAAGAATAAACAGCTTTTTGCACGAAGGATGAACCATTTAGAAACCAACAGCAGTAACGCGACTAGGTGAGCTGTAATTCAGCAGGAGATCCGCCTGCGAAGCCACAATGCATACAGCTTGTCTGCCTCCGCGCTCCGAAACTTGGTTTTCCGCAAAAATGTCCCGAAAAAAACTTACTACCGGAAACCCTGGCATGGCCATCGTCCAACTATAACAATAGATGTTTCCGGTCCCCGTAATCACTTCCTCTGCATAAATTCAGCAAAGGCATGGCACTCGAGATATGTGCGTGTTACCAATTCGGGGACGTCGCCGGGGCATAGATTTAGAGACCACCCAAACGATTGCTGGGCAGTAGACGAGTTTCTCTAGTATTCGTGCTTGCAGTTTCAAACGTTCTGGTGACGTCATTTATTGCCCTTTATCTCAAAAAAATTGACAGCCACTTTAGCATACGCCATAGAGGATGAAGTCGAAAGCCTGGGCGCTCAAGAGACATTCATTAAATTACTTGGCATTCTCATTCGAATGCGTCGTTACCTCTTATTACTTGTTTTTTCCGACCAAAGGTGGCGGACTCGAGTGCAAAAATTGACGCTACCTTAATGAACTGTACGTTAATTAACCTCGCCCTAACTAACAACAAAGGTCGAGGGTGCGACTCCCACCGTGGGTTTGCAGCAACCTTGGGTTTGCAGATGACATTGTCCTATTCAGCACCAATGGGGATGAATTACAGCAAATGATTGAGGACCTTAACCGAGAAAGTGTAAGAGTGGGGTTGACGATTAATATGCAGAAGACAAAGATGATGGTCAATAGCCTGGCAAGGAAACAAGAATTCAGGATCGTCACTCAGCCTGTAGAGTCTGTAAAGGAGTACGTTTTTCTAGGTCAATTATTCACAGGGGACCCTGATCATGAGAAAGAAATTTATAGAAGAATAAAATACGGCTGGAGTGCGTACGGCAGGCATTACCAAATCCTGACTCGGAGATTACCACTGTCATTGAAAAGAACAGTGTCTAATCATTGCATTCTACCGGGGCTAATATATGGGGTAGAAACTTAGATGTTAACAAAGAAGCTCGAGAACAAGTTAAGGACCGTACAAAGAGTGATGAAACGAAAAATGTTAGGCCTAACGTTAAGAGACAGGAACAGAGCGGTGCGGATCAGAGAACAAACGGAGATAGCCGATATTCTAGTTGACATTAAGTGGAAAAAGTGGAGCTGGGCAGGCCATGTAGTGCGTAGGATGGATAACCGGTGGACCATTAGGGTTACAGAATGGATACCAAGAGAAGGGAAGCGCAGTCGATGACGGCAGAGAACTAGGTGGAGTGATGTAGTTAGGAAATTCGCAGCGCAAGTTGGAATCAGCTAGCGCAAGACAAGGGTAATTGAAGATCGCAGGGAGAGGCCTTCGTCCTGCAGTGGATTTAAATATGGGCTGATAGTGATGATGATGAAGTTAGAGCAAGATGGATTATGGTGGATTAAGTAGAGTTTTAATGTAGGTGATAACTTAGAGAAGTCAATATAATGTCGCTTCAAATCACGTCAGGATACTTTAGTGACTGACAATTTTATTTAGCATCAGGTTAGCCATAGCTTGTGATTCACCGAGGCGCCGGTCCCATGCTATATAGGAAGTGCTTTTGGAATAGATTCACGCTGACTGACTTTCAATTAGGTTCTTATTTGTGCAAAGGATATCGTTCCTTTAGACTAAAAGAGCAGTTCTAGGCTAGAGCTCTTCCCTATGAAATAGCATGCAGAGCTCATTTCCATCAAGTTGGCCTACTAATGGGTTCCATCAACTGAAAAGAAGACAGTGTCACTGCGTCTACATTTCGTTTCCGTGTGGCAACTGTCGTTTCTTTTGTTTCTCTTTTGTTAGTATTATTCTTAGGAAGGTTACATGCCGGGAAACAGATGGCACCATGACAGCTTTATTTCTTTTGTTACGTCACGACAATAATTAGGCAGTTTTTGCTTTGAAAATCTAAAATTTGCATTTTAACCACACGCCAATGCGCCATAATTTAACATTCGCCATTGCATCTGGTTCAGCAAATAAAGGTTGAAATCTGACTCCATCCTAAGTTTTCTGCATTGCAATAAAGTTAGTGTACAGAAAACTTAAGAAACCGTATAGGTGAGTGAGCCTTTCCTTTCCTTCTTGATTTGTCACACAAGGACGCGAAATGCTCACTTTGTCTGTTGTACGCAAGAGAACGCAACCTCATTGCGTGCCGGCCTATAGTTGGATTTGATTCATCGTGAAATTTTGCGCAAAACATTGTAACAAAACATCGAGGGAAATCGTGGAAGCGTTTTACATTTCACAGCAAAAAAAAGGTTGTGTGAGTCATTCATCCATTGCGGTGTTAGATAAATAGGTGTCGCTACTTTGCTCGTGTCTATAATTTCCAGATAATTCACGTGATCGCTGTGGGCGCCCTAGATAGAATTCTGAGATGCTTTTCGCAGATCTGCATTGTATTTAGGTCTGCTGCTGCCGAAAAAATAAAACAAGCTATAGTTGTTAGTCTTTCTTGTCCCCGTTTGTTTAAATCAGCTATTCATCGTATATGCATTCGGCAGGATTTTCAAGGCTCTGCTTGAAGAAGTGATGAACTCGCGTGCGCACGTATGCTAACACTGCTTAGTACTACCGAGAAAGCGCTGGTCACGTGTTGCACAGGTCAATGCTTCTGTCCTAGCATTTTCTATATTTTATATAGCTATGCCCGCCTTCTAGCAAATAGACGCGCCCTTGGCGTGCCGTACTGGCCCGTCACGTTGTGGCAGGCCGTCTGTTTCCTGCCGTCTCTATCCCAACGTGTTCTGCAGTCATCTTGAAGACAGACGAATAACCTTAGCTTAACTTCGTTACCAGCGTGCGTGACGTCGCGACCGTTTTCTCCGCACAGTTAGGCACACATTGAACGAGTAAAGCAATTCAGTGAGTTCTCTTTGCACTTTTAACAATCAGAAGAAAAACAAGAGAAGGCTTCGTTGCGACACACGGTGATCTTTAGTCTGTTGGCAGAAAGAGAGAGAGAGAGAGAAGAAAAACTTGCAATGACATTGGTATAAAGGGTCACTGAAGGTAAATGTTAGGTTGAGCTACATAGATTGAAAGATTAGGCTTCTGTAATAACGAATTCTTCATTCGCAACGAAAGCAGAGCTTTTGTAGGCGAGAAAATGACGTAAACAGAAATTTTAAGTATCGCCATCTGTTGTCGACTATGGTACCTCTTATCTGTGGCGTCAGCACCGCGACCCACCACAGCACCACGACCCGTCAGGCCGCGACCCTCCACTGCGTGAGGCATCACTTTTCTCTGCTTACAACAGCCAAGGCGATAGCGTGTGGCAATTCACCACCCTGGAGGCTCCGGCCGTGGAGGTTCAAGTGACCATAACTGGTAACCTGAACCCAAGCAGAGCCGGAAGCCTAACACCTGCACCAGCCAATCTGTACGCTTCGTATATAGAGCTAAATAAAGAGTCCACAAAAGACATAACAACGGCATGGAGGGCGGTCAAGTGGAGACGACGTCAAGTCAACCGTTTCGGGGTGGGCCGTTAAAATTGAGCAGCAGCAGCGGGGCCTTCGACGGCAATTTCCTGCGCAGGAAATTCAACTATTGACACACGGAAAACAATTATGGACTTCTAGACGAATACCCTGATTATTTGGCTCGACTTACTATTTTCTTTTAGTGTCCCTTGAAAGCATGCATCTACTGAAGATGTTGAAGCGTAACGTGTAATCTGGCCACCGTGAGCTGCCTTGCGTAAGACTCTTCAATATAAAGTCTATTGAGCTGCGCTGCCTGCAATAATCAAGTCCTCCGTCCTCTTCGCACATCTATAGCGACAACCTTTCATTGTGAGCCGCTGCTGACTTCTTTCTTTTGGAGAAGCCTTTTTAGAGCAACATTTAAATTTATTCTCTATCATTTTTATGTATTTTAGGATGTCGCGTTCACGTGCATTAATTTCTGATAATTCTTGCCTTTCCCAAGTAATTAGTAAAATTTTTCAGCGGTATGTCATGTCTTCCTATTTTTTTTCAGGACTTCCTCACTCTTGAGCTATATTTAAAACTTCCGCCCATATTTCGGCCTTCATATATGTAGCGTTATGTTATCATATCTACTGGTGTAGAAAAACTATTTATTAAACGAAAGGCTCAGTATTTTAGAGCATATAATATAAATAAATATCGTTCGTTGTAGGCTGACTTTATCGGTTAACGTGTTTCTATGCGTTCACATTTTATTCAACCTGATTCCATGATTTGTTGTTCTTTGACCTGTGTTAGCATGCATTTAGGACACCTTCTCTGGCTTTTTTTGCCTTTATTGAGTTCAATGCCGCCTTCTACGTATACATTTTCAAGAATTCTTTGAGTGTTTGTATTATATTGTTGTTTGTGCTGTTGCCTGAAAACTGAATTTATTGAAGAAGCAGTAGCCGGCGACACCTGTAGTCGCCAATATACATGAGAAATCGCGCATGGGATGTGTATTCCAGATGTCCCTTTTTATTTTCGCCTTTTTTAAAGACAATGTATTTCTCAGCGAGTTATCAAGATCTTCGTTATTAGGTGCGTGCGTTTTCACGCTCTTTCGTGAGCCGATCCCGGAGAAAGGACAGTGTAAACATTTTGCGCCGTTTCCGTTGGTATGTGCAGTCTGGAAATGTATGCCGATCCTAAAGGCAGTGCAGTACAAAATTTATGACAATTCTCCTGCTTCACTCCCGCGAGGGCTGACGTGATAGAGTGCCGTGTGCAGTGGCCCTGCCACATTTGACCCCCCACATCACTAAGGAATAGATTGTGTTTCATCGATATCAACTGGATGTTGAATAGCCTTCAAACGTTTACTTTCTTGTGAGGGGAGCGGGGGGAGGGGGGGGGGGGAAGGGAAGTATCTGTCAACAAGACAGAGATGCAGAAAACTGATCTACACAGTTAAAAGAGAGCGTTGCATGAATCGAACTGCTATCTTGAAACTTTCGTTTGTGTAGGTGTTTCTTCTGAAGTACTTGTTACATATTGGGGGAGCAAGCAGCGCTAAAGCGGGAAGAGCGACAAAAAAGACAGAGGTCACTGCGCTGGGTCTTCTCAGAAAATCGTCGCTGGATGCTTGCTTTACGCCATACAAAAATAAACAAAGCGAAGGTTACAATATTGTCTCTGAGTTCCTTTAGGGATGGTAATGGATAGTTCCCCCTAAATTCCCAGGAATTACTTTCTATCTAAAGTGTTGTCCCCGAGGCACTCAGCAGAAAGAATGGCCTACTTAAAAAGAGATAGGAGATTTCGATGTTTTGGAATTTGTAACTCCGAGGTTATAATCCTAAAGTAAATCTTCAATACATCTCTTCGCTGTCTATTGCATTTGTATTTCGCAAACATTCGTCGTCTCTATGACGTCAGAGGCTCTTTGGGCGCCGCTGCCTGGTTAGCTTCAGTGAATGGCATGAGGGCGTTCACTAGGGCTGGCCCCCCAAAAGGAATATAATAACATACATACTAGTATATATCTGTGTTTCAGAGAAGTTCACCATTACAAAAGGGATATGCGCGTTTTTTTTTTGTGAATAAGCAAACCCCAATGTGTAGCTCATATACATAAATAAACGAAGTGTTTCTCCTAATTCGCGAACGAATTAGGAGAAACACTTCGCTTCTGTGTCGACATGCTGGAATTGTTTGCCGGTTCTAACGCCAACTATGGCGAAAGTGTTGCTATTGAAGTTATAATTGTAAAAGAGATTATCGGTGCCAGAAAGGTGGAGTGGGAAAATGGAATGCGTGGCAGAGCTCGTGCTTCGCGTTGCATCGGTTTCAGCTGTGACTGGCTCGTTTTTGTAGTCCTCTGTCAAGTTCCACGCTGATGCCACGGAAAGGAATCCCATGGTGATATTTGTGGAGGTTCGGAGTCCCCCCCCCCCCCCCCGCCCTCTTTACCTTCCTGGAATTCCCAAGCAGTGTACGCTATCTATCTCCACAATGACCGACGATGCGAGTCCCTCCCAAACCCCTACCGCTACCCCCCCCCCCCCCCCATCCCCCACGTCTGCTCTGCTGTGCGTGTTCCGGCGTGCTCTGTAAGCGCAACCCACGAGTTCATCAACGCTTTCTTTTTTTCACACTGCCCAGTGCTTGCATCGGTAATATCCTGTATAAAGACTATATCAGTACAACCAGCACAATTAATCGTACCAGTCGGAAGCCTGTTGCTAATGATTTTGTCACTATAGCTTGTCCACAGTCTGAGGCGTGGATCATTCAGGTATGATTACGTGGCGTGACATGAGCGCACTGCAGCAATAAATCCAGCTTTCGCAAGCCTTTATCGACACTGTACAGAATACATTAAACACAGCAACAAAAGAGACGCTGTTCGCTGTCTGTTTCATTTCTTTCGAAGTCTGTCTGCTTTCTCTGTTTCTCACAATGTCATGCACTGTCCAACTAAAGACCCACAGCACGTCCACTTCAGACGACCATGTTTCACGATATCCGCGATTTAACGTGGTTGCGAAAAGTTACCTAAAGTCTGGACAAATCGTAGGAAACCAAGAAACACGCGAGGGAACAACACAAGGAAAAGCTAAATCACGCACTTGTTGTGGTTGGACGTGAGTCGCCAAGTAGACGAACTGTGACGTCAATTCATCAGTGAACGGCTTACATTACACGTCACGTCTTACGCACTTACACGGACCACAGGCTCGTCTTAACACGTAGCCGTAAGGATTTCGAAACACCGATATAAAGACGGAGCAACTGGAAGGCCGGGAGGCGTCCGGTTTGCTACCCTATTGGCTAAGAATAAGTGGACGAGGAAATGAACAATATAATAGGCAGACGGCGAGAACACCAGCATCGCACAAGCGGTGCCAGTGCCCGCGTTGCTTTCGCAGACGGCGACATCTGACGACACAAGCTGATAATGTATTTATCGTTGGAGATGGTCGATTACCTCTTGACTTATATTAGTGACAGCAAACCTTCGCGTTGCCAATACGTGACCTTTCTAAATGAGTGTTGGGCCACTGCCGACAGCTAGTAGATTATTCTAAACAGCCCTCATCTATTTTCGAAATAAAATTTTTCCAACGTATATATATATATATATATATATATATATATATATATATATATATATATATATATATATATATATATATACGAAAGTTCTATGTACGCCAAATGTATGTACCATGTAATGAGATTATACCATGGCTTCAAACTTAAACTAACGCGATTTTTTTAACAAGAGCGCGATGCCAGCTACGCAAAGTCTGCTTGTACGTTCGTTTGATGCTCTTTGCCGGAGCAAATTTTTTTCGACAAATAATAAACACTACGCGGTTCATTAACCACTACTTTTTCTTTTACCTTTCTAGCTATCCCGATTACCGTATACGTCTATATTTGAAACGTTAAGACAAGCGCATTTGAAAACAATTTCACTTTATGTGATTCTCCCTCAGGCTTCATTTGAGAGATATTCATCATCAAATTTGACTCATTTAGCTAATTATGCGTTCAGGGGAGTGCACCTGGACACAACATAAAGACCCCATTGTTACATGAAGGAGCCTGACAATCCGGCTGCAGTGCCCGTGAGGGAAACGGAAAAGCCAGTCGTTGCTTTTCTTTTTTTTTATTTTCGCCGGCCGAGAGCAACATCGCAGCCGTTATCAGTACCGCACAGCCAGAGCACGATGTGTCACACCCTGTAAGCAACGCTACATTGGGGGCTTGACTCTGTGTCGAGGTACCGCATCCCTGAATGCGAAATTAGCTCCCTCAGTGTCAGTTTCGATGCTGAATATCTCTGAAGACAAGGCCTCCAAGAGAATCAAACAAAGTGAAGTTGTGTTCTAACCCGATCGCTTGAACGTTTCAAATATAAACACCTATCTTAATACAACAACAAAATATTATTAGGAAGTTTTTTTTTTTAATTATGTTTTCGGTGACTGAGTTGCCGAGAAGAGTGCTTACGTCAAGAGCACAAACTACCTGCGCAATCAGAATTGGCGTAGCTAGCATGGCGTTTTTATTAAATTTACCGATAATTTAACTTTTAAAACCCTGTATGATCTTTGTCTGCCGACCGACAATGTAGTGCAAGTAAGTTCACCTCAGTTATTATTATTATTATTATTATTATTATTATTATTAGTAGTAGTAGTAGTAGTAGTAGTAGTAGTAGTAGTAGTAGTATTTGATTTGTAAACATTAACACAGGAAAAGAAAGTGAGGAGCAAGGCTGGCAACTGCCACCAGAAGGGGCACAACGCCTGCCTACTCTTCGGAAAGGACGAGAGAAACATAGAAGGAAAGATAGGAAGGAGGACAGAAAGATGCGAGATGACAAATCTCAAAGAATAAAGTAAAACATACAGTAGGGCCCGTCCCTGCAGGGCACGCTACTAAAGAATGTAAAATAAAACAAATAGTTGCTGGGTTACAAACGTGCCCCTAAGTTCGTTGCTTCTAGAAAAGTAACGAGAGCGCGATGAGCTTGACCACATCGAGACGCACAATCACTGCATGACAGAAAACACACACCAAATAAAAACTGATGCACATAACGTGAGAAAGATATTATCGGCTCATTAACTACGAACACGAACCACTAAGTAGAATAACGAATTATTTTTACTGAATTCTTTGATTTACTTATTTCTTCAATTTAGCCATTCGGAATGTGCCACTGTGTGTGCGTCCGTTCTTTGCCAATACTTGTCATCACCATTCTTGCACGGTGAGCCTATAAGAATACTTAAATGTTGCCATCTATCCTTTACCCTTTAACTGGCAGCTCAACGATATTGTGGGCTTAACAAAAGCATCTGCAAAAACTGGACAAATCCAAATATTAGTCCGTGCCTTTCAATTTACTTTTAGTTATGTACCTTCTGAACAGTGTTATTAAATAAAACGTCGAGCGTGAGCAGCAGGAGATGTATTGGTCCCAAAACCTGAAGGCTTCGTCGTTATCTTCTTAGGGCAACGTGGGGGTCATGTTCTCGCCAATGCGATTTTTTTCTCCTTTTTTGAGCACGCACTTATTTCTTAACTTCATAAAGGTACACCTCAAGAACACAGATTAACCTTGCCAAAACAAGTGCCAGAGACCAGTTTTGGGCCATACATTTACCTGTCACCACCTGGTCAACAATAATTTTGACCTACTAGCTGCATCTCGCTTACTTTTATTGCGATAGCAATTATATGGACACTCAAAAGCAGATTTCTGCCGTCGGCGTCGCCGTGAGGTTCCGTATGACGTCAATGGAGATGAAATCGTCGCCGCGTGCCGAACGCTGTATGTGCGAGTGAAAGGGCGCGAGGGGCGCGCGCTTTCACGGGGAGTGAACGCACGGCGGAGAACAAACGCGCGTTCTGCGCCGTGCTCGCTTAGGGGCTGCAGAAGTAGGCGTCTCTTTCCTCCTTTACAATCACCATATATGTAGAGCAAACGCGCCTTCTTCCGACGCGCGAGAGGCCGTGGGCGAGGGGGAGGGAAGGGAGGCGACGTTTAGCTGCGGCACCAAGTGCCTATTTATATAAGAGGCTCCGGCAACAGTCACCAACGCCGCACGCATTTTGTGCGAACGCGGACAAAACGCCGACGGCGTCGACAACAGTTCTGCGTGTTGCCGGTGCTGCTGCATGCCCAAGTTTATACAGCTGATAAAGCTAATATCATTACTCCGTATAGCTCTCTACAAATTTGCTATCGCAGTTGATGCTTCGCCTTTCAGGTGAAACTGCGACAACTTTTTTTAGAGAAACCGTTTACTATTTCAATAGCTATGTATTTAAGCAAAGTAAAGAAGAACTAAAGCAATAAAACCATTCTGGGTCGCCTTTCTTATCTTCCCAGTTAGAGGGTTAAAGGACAAAGAGAACTATCTTTAAAGGCTGCCCTCTATCCTTAAAGGATAGAGAAAACTATCCTTTAAGGTTGCTTGATACGTGTGCTTTTCTATGCAGGTACTTGCCATCACCATTCTTGTATGGTGATCCTACAAGAATACTTAAAGGGTGCTATCCTTAAAGGCTGCTCTCTATCCCTAAATGATGGAAAGAACTCTCCTTAAAGTTTGCTTGATACGTGTGCTCTTCTGTGCATGTACTTGTCATCACCATTGTTGCATGTTGATGCTACCAGAATCCTTAAAGTTGCTATCCTTAAATGTTGCTGAAAGGTTGATCTCGACCCTTAAACAATAGAGAGGGCTATCCTTAAATGTTGCTTCATATGTGTGCTTTTCTGTGCGTGTACTTGTAATCACCACCCCTAGATTGCAACGCATGCACTGTATCAGCATATTTTTTTTAGGCGAGACTTTACTGGCCTCTTCTGCGCACTGTAATAGAGACAAGAGGAAGCTTTAGCTCGGAATCTCATCGGATGGTTGTGAGGTCCTTAGATGGTTGCGAGGTCCCTTTTCGTTGTGCCAGTAAGAGCAATATATTAAGCGTAAATCTATTATAAAAATTCAGAGCCCTTCCATTACTGTGAAGATGGAAGCCAGCGAAGCTGTGACTGATCTGTCTGCTGTAGTGAATATTGCTATAGTGAATTTATATATTATCATTATTGATTAAATTGAGCGTCTTCGCCATGCTCGTCAAAGAGCAAGGACACCGGCGTCTTGTTTCGCCCAGTGCCATGGGTGAAAAGCAGCAAAAGCGTCGCGCATGCGCGACGCATATCACGGCGGCGCCCAACCGTCGAAATGCTTCCCCGGCGCGATCTCGAGGTTCCGGAGAAACCCTTAGGCGTCATGTGTCGCGCGTGACCGTACCAGACAAATGACACACACGATTTGTGGGTGGAGACAATGACGTTTTATTATAGCGCGGCTACGCCAATCATGGCGCAGGCTCTAGTGCGCCGCACCGGTGGCTGCCGAAGAGCGCGCGGCACTGCGCAATAACAGGGGGGGGGGGGGGGGGGGGGGGGGGGGCAGATAAACGCTGTTTGTGGCGAGGAGTATACACGACTCGGGAAAGAGGCGGCAGCGTTGGAGAGGAGTATAAATTGGTCTACGCTCGGTCATTCGCCGGAGACGATCCGCCAGAACCTAGCCATGAACAGCTTCGCTCTAAAAAATTCAGTTTCATTCCACTCTGTGAAGGTGGATGACCAGGGAAGCTGTGTATGCTGTGTATGTGGTGATTGACCGTTGCTCTGGTGAAACGTTTCAAGTTTGTGGGATCGGGGCCACATGGACGGATCGCATTTTTTTGAACCTCGCGGTCCTGGCGGGCAGCACGCTTACGCTTGGCGTCCGCGGCCGTCGTCGCCTTCCGCCGCCGCGATATGCGCTAACACACAGACAAACATACGACATGGGAGATACACGATATAGGAGATACTATGACGTTTTCTTCAAAGACGGATACGTCAATCGCAGCGTGCATACTGGCGCTGACGCACTCACGTGGCCACCAGGGTGAGCTACGTCACTGATTGAAGAAGCAAACATTAGTTCCTGCGAAAAGCGCGGTGTGGTGCATACGTTTTTACGATCCTTAAGTTTAAGAACGCCGCCATCCCGACGTTTTCATGTGACGCAACAAGTTGGCGCGACGCGTCTGAAGTTGTTTTACGATCCTGAAGTTTAGAAATGCCGCCATCCCGACGTTTTCATACGACGTCACAAGGTGGCGCGATGCGTCTTAAACTGTTGATCTACTTCCGGTCTATCTATATACTTCTGTTTCCGGACGCGATCTCCTGGAACCTAGCCTATAAAATTCCCAGCCCTTCCCCTGTCGAGAAATGGGGGTATGCGAAGCTTGTAGTGTGTGTAACTGACCTTCGTGGTGATTTTCTTTCTTTCTCTATCTATCTTTCTCTCTCTCTTTCTCTCTCTCTTTATTTCTTTCTCTCTTTCTATATCTCGTCCTTCCTTTCTATTTCTCTCTGACCTTCGTGTTGATTTTCTTTCTTTCTCTTTCTCTCTCTTTTTCTTTTTCTCTCTGTCTTCCCTCTTTCTCTATCTATCTATCTCTATTTCTTTTTCTCTCTTCCTTCATATCTCTCTCTCTTTCTTTCTTTGTCTGACCTTCGTGGTGATTTTGTATACTTCGCTCTCTTTCAATCTCTTTTTCTCGGCCTTTCTTTCTCTTTTTTCCTTCTCTCTCTCTTTCTTTTTCTTCCTTTCTGTCTCTTTCTTTGTCTGACCTTCATGGTGATTTTCTATATTTCTACCTCTCTTTTTCTAAGTCTTTCTTTCTCTCTTTATTTCTTTCTCTCTCTTTTTCTTTCTCTGTCTCTTTCACTCTCTCTTTTTTGTCCCTGGCATGTACCATTGGGCTTGGACCCTCTCTAAACAATCACCGGGATCGGCCCACTTTTCAGCGTGACACATCGCTGAAACACACAGTCGGTTTCAGCGTGACACACAGTCGGTGGTGGTGATGGTGGTGGCCGCCGCCACCACCATCACCACCACCGCCAACACTTGTGAGCCTATAAAGCGTCGCTTAAGAAGTCGCTGTCGCGAAAGGCGAAGCATCAATTGCGATAGCAAATTAGTAGAGAGCTATACGTAGTAGTGATAGTAGTTATATCCGCTGCATAAACTTGGACAGATTCGCTTACTAATTGAATTAACAAACATGGTGTCAGTGCGCACAAGCCAACATCAGAGCACACTCAGTGACCGCAGACAACCACTGTCAAAACGTTGGCTTGATCAAGCGCGGCAGCAGCAGCGAGCGAAGGTTCGTGCGGTCTATAGCTTCAATGGAAACTTAGCGGCGAAAGCACAGCGCATACAAAGGTAAGAGCCGTGTGGAGATCGCTTTCAAGGTACGGCGCGCGTGACAGCCCGCAGCCGCGCAAAGTACAAGTAGGCAGTTGGTGGCAGAGTAGAAGCCGCACCCCTCCCTCCCGCGCTGCCTTCCCGCTTTCCTCATTTCGCGTCGGAGATGGAGTCGCCAGTTCCCCTTGCGCCTGGTCGCAAGATACGCATTTGGTGCCGCAGGTAAACGTCAATTCCCCTCCGTCCCTCCCATCCCCCACGGCCTTTCGTACGACTGGAGAAGTCGCATTTGCTCTCCGCCGTGCGTTTGCCCTCCTAGAAAGCGCGCGTCCCTCGTTCCCTTTCACTCGCACACGCAAGGGAGGGGGTTGTTCTGTAAGAGTCCACCAAGTGTCCACTGCGGTTGTCACCATTGGTTCCGGCACTAGGAGCGCGAAGGTGCCAGCCAGTCTCTTTCGCACTCGTGGTGCTGGAACCAATGGCGACAGCCGATGTGGACAGTCCACTAGGTGGACTATTACAGAATAACCCTCCCCCCAGCATACGGCACGCGGCGGTGATATTATCGGCCTTGGACTTCACACGGAATCTCACGGCGACGACGACGACGACGGCAGAGATCCGCTTGGAGTGTCCATATACTTGTTATCGCAATAAAACTAATAACGTGGACAGACATATTGCCTTCGAGTGATCTTATTCGAATATAACGCCAGTCGAAATCGTTGACATTTGAGATTGCCATCAACACGGCTTTCCGCAGTCTGCAATAGCCTGTGGCAATTTGGAGCCTCCACTAGAACGTGCACCAACGGATAATGCTCAGCACGACATCCCGTTCTGCATCCTTTTTAGAGGAGTTAATGTAAAGGCTGTATGCTGAGATAGATTGTATTGCTGATACTAGTTTCTCTACAACTATGTTGCGCATAGGGAGATAATTGCAAAAATAATGTACATAAATTGGCCAGAGCAGCTTTGGAGGTTTTATGGGATAGTATTTATCTGGCATTTGTAAACAGTCTTTGGCTCCAAAACCGGTGTGGCGGCAGGCTATAATAGCTAGTGCGCCTGTTTAAGGGTATTGCTATATAACTATAGAGGACGTCTTTGGTGCATGTTTGCGCAAGTGGTAAAGTAAATGTAATCCAGACATAACGCTTACAACTGAAAAGCTTTCAGAAAATGGCGTATGCGAAGTGTTATGTCATGCAAAGAAAATGTTATTGTCGCAAGGGCAATCCAATGCTTAACCGAACGTAACGCGGTCAGGCAAGTGTAACGTAATGACGCAGTTGTCTAGTAGCTAGCGTGGCTTCTATTTAAGGGCGACAAAAATCGACAATAAACGTTCAAACACCCTACGGGGATGGCTTATATTGCAACTTCTTGTGCAGCTCTCTGCTGCCGAATTCTTCACTTGTTGACTACGGTAATTGGCAGTGGGTATTGACGGCAATGGGATGACAAGCTGAAGTGACGACAGAATGATCGCGATGTGACCACGATGGCCTCGAACTGGGGCATGAAGACTATGGATTGACCGCCGCTCAACGACGATGACGGTATGCTGAGGATGGCATCATGACGAACGCGTCATGACTGCATGCGAAGAAAACATGACGACAAAGGTGTGACGAGACAATCGAATGACGACATTTGACTAACGACGGCTGCATGATTACGAAGGTGATCACGATGGCATGTGACGATGAAATGACGACGAATAAGTGACGGTTACAAAGTCAGTGAAGACGACAGATTGACCAAGACCTAACGATGACGATAAAACAAAGATAAAGTTACCAGGGTAGCGTGACGATGACTGCGGCAGGACAGCGAGGGAAAGGCGATGTCTCAGTGACAACGACACAGTGAGTAACGCCGAATTATTGTGGACGACGGACCAACTATTACGAAGAACGACGACTGGAGTGACGAGGGCGAATTGACGACGACTGAGTCACGATCGCCGAACGCTGACGGCGTAAGCACGAAGGCTGAGGGTCACGGCATGCCGATGACTGCATGGCTACAACGTGAACACGACCCAATAATGGCGTGACGGCTACGATGTGACAAAAAAAAGGCAAGTGACGAACAAAAGACGACAGAGAAATGTCGACGATGGAATGATAAAGACAAAGTTATGACTAAAGAATATATACAATATCTGACCTGCCACATAACCCGAATGACGAAGGAATGACGGTGACAACGTGACGACGAAAGTGTGTTTGCGTTAGAGATAACGTCGACGCTAGCTATATCCGATGCTGGTGTGCGCTGTACCCGGGATCGCAGTCGTGCCGCAAGACAGCAGCCGTCAGCATCCGAAAAGTGGGGCGGAAGAATGAAAGAAAGCTTCGCTCTAAAAGACGACCATGGAATAATAACGACAGAGTGATGACGGCAAGCAATATCCGGTATATGGGCTGCACTATAACCCGAACGACGAAAGAATGACAGCGACGACGCGATAACAAGAGTACGTTTGTGTTAGAGGAGACGTCGGCGCTTGCGTATATCATCGTCCGCCCCCGGCCGACTCGATTTGTACCCGATGGTGGCCAGCACTATACCCGGGACAGAAATCATGCAAGATCTCAGCCAGTAGCCGGTAGCCGACGATGACGCAGTTTTCTAGTAGCTCGCTATGTGCCGGTAGCACATGCCCAGCTACCAAAGCTCGGCCACACAGCCGCAGCTGCACCCGACAATTGAGAAGAGCCAAAGCCTAACATCGTCAGTTTCTCCCGAAGGCGAGGCATTGAAAGTGGTAGCGATGTTTGGCGTTGCACGGTAGTCGTCTCAGAACGCGGCGTGATGCGGAGCCTCCCAGTGGCGTCGCCAGCGTCACACCTCGGCGGTGCCCGAGACGAGACCGAATGGATAACCGTCGGCGTTGGTCAGCGTCCAAAGAAAGGATTGCATAAATTTAGCTTGAGATTAACCCCCTGTGTTCTATGCACACAACGGCTGAGCAGAAATGCTACCGAGAACGCCACCCTGGCTCCGGCCGAGGCCGACTGAGTGGAACGTGACGACGCGTCCACCTGGCTTCCCCGGTTGTGTAGCCGAACGCACTTGGTGTCAGTGGAGGCCTCCTAACCCACCACGCGTGCCCGGCCTATGACAGTATAGTACCGGGGTCCTTCTATACTGATGAACAACCCTGGTAGTACAAATACGCCTCTGGCGACGGCACGAATGCGCCTCGATCGTACGTATAATTAAAGCTATCGAAATAAATGTTCGATGAACTGCACGCTGTCTCCAGCGCTTTGAGTTGTTGGTGCACTGTCTTGTTGGTGCCTTGTGTGTGGTGTTGGTGTTGTTGGTGCTGGGTAGCAAACCGGACGTTCGTCTGGTTGACCTCCCTGCCTTTCCTCTGTTCGCTTTCTCTCTCTCTCTCTCTCTCTCTCTATATATATATATATATATATATATATATATATACGCTATTATGCGCACATATATCATTACACTGTAGTGTCGTCATTGCGATCTACTTCACCCTTTCCCTCACTTCGCCCTGCGGTAGACATGCTCTACCGCTTGCATCTGCTCATTTCTATTCACTAAAACTTCCTCCTTTTCACGATAAAAGACATCGGTACATTGCCAACCGCTTCACCTGGATTATTTTTTTGTAATATTGCCTGTCTTCTGCCATTCAGATGCACGAAATATGATTTCTTCACTTAATAATAAAATTCGGAACAGTGTTAGCTTGATCTCTTTTCTCAGGTACTCGGTGAGCATGTTACAAAGAGCGCAGGCGTAGGCTGAAATACGCGAGAGTAGACATGATCAATAAATCGAGGCATCAAAAGGGTGTGTCATCCTGCGAAGCGCAGCCAGGTTCCTGTTTGAAGCGAACGCCAGCTGCTTTCATTTGGGTATAGGGGCAGTCGATCCGTCTTGGCTGCGGCTTTTGACGGTGCTTCTTGGCTTCTTGCGTGGCATGACGGATGACAGGAGAGCAGCGTGAAGTCTAACCTAGTTGGGAAATGGTTGTTCCCTTTATTCAGAATCGATCTGCTAAATGTTTCTTACCTGTTCTACTAAGGCGGGAAGATTATACGTCGTGTGGTGACTGCTATGTGAAATACCACTACTCAAGCCAAAGTTTTGCTTCCATGCTCTCAGCTATAGCGTGGATTGTAAAGCGTAATTTCTGTAGCTATTTTTTTAGAACATTGATGATAACTCAAAGGACCACTCTAGAGCATGGACATCGCGAAAAAACTTACGCTTTCTCCCGATCGCTCTACTCATCCTGGAGTATATTGATCAAATATGTTGCAGTAGCACTGTAAAGTGACCACAGAAATTTTCGAAACGAGGATCGATGAAGTGACTGCGACTAAACTTATTCGGCACTTGGATCCCGTGCACCGAAAGATGTTACTTTATGTTATGGTATTCATTTTTATGTTTCGTAATGGGTACAATTGTACTTCCAGAAATAACTCGACGACCTCTCGTACATGTATATTACTACACGTAATAGACATCTGTTACTTCTAGCATTCTTTTTTTTTTGTGGAGAAGCTCACTTAAGGAGTAGATGCGTTGCTTTGATAGCACGAGAAGCCTAAAATACGAGGGCCTATACGAGAGGCCTACAAGAAGGAATCACAAATTCCGACAGGTCCAAGACGCTGTTCACGTTTCCGAAATTTCCAACGGTGTGGGCGGTAAGCGTTGCGTAACACGCCATAGTTCACTGTCACACGTCACCATTCGCGTCATCAAAGTCTGGCCAGAACTTGAGCTGTTTCGCATGCCGAGTCCAGAAAGATGAACAGTACGTTAGAGTCTGCCTATTTAGGAAGCTGCTGTCTTTCGGAATGCCTAGCCAGTTCCCATTGTCAGAGGCCGAATAGGAACACCCGCCGTCGCATAAAAATTGCTCAAGATAGTCATTAGACACAAATATCAACCGACAGCTATACGTCCTATATGCCGTTTACAGACTACTACATGTTTGGTTATATCCTCTTCACACCGAGAGACATTCTACAGGAAACAGTTTATAAAAGATTTCAGGCCATAAGTCTGTGGACAATGTATGCATTTCATAACTGTTTTTATTTTTCCTTAATTTTACTTATTATTTTTAGCGTTATGCTGCTGACCTCGAGGTCGCGGATTTGATCGTGGCAGCGGCAGCCGTATTTCGATGGTAGCAGAATGCAATAAATAAATAAATTATATAAAAAGATGCTCCTGGTCAGTTAGCCTGGATTTAGGTACACGTCAAAGATCCCCAAATATAGAAATTAATCCAGAGTGTCCTACTACGGCCTGTCTAATAATCAGGTCGAGCTTCTCGCCCGTAAAACCCGGAATTACTTTGTTCTAAGGGCATAGTTCGGTTATTTCGACACTGGTTTGTACGAAATGTCACTTCTTTCCTTTCTTTGTTCGATTCTTCTCCTTTAACTCGTTTTTTCCCTTCCTTTCTTTTATTGTTGTTTCATTTATTCTTTTTTGCATTGTTTAATTTTCCTGAAAGCAACGGTCGCAACTAAGTGTTCAAAAGCGCAAGTATAACGAAGCCAACAGATAGCACACAATGTACGGAAATTTAAAACTTCTCATCTCCTAAGCCCTAGCAACTAACTCGGGGGGGCTTGGCAACCCAGTACACATTGCGGCGTCACCATGGCAACAATCGTACTGAGCCCCAGCTTGGAATGCACTATCGGCCCGGCATTCGTTCCGCTCAGCCCCGTGTTTCTTTGCTGACTGTCGGTGGCGCCATTTTTCACCGTTTGCCTCGGGCAACCAGAAATGGCGGACAGCATTCAGAGGATTCAGGATAACATAAAATCTTTCCTATAGCTTTCTGTCTTTTTTTTTCTTAATTTGACCTTGTTTTATCTCCAGGGGATTATTTATTCACCATAGCAATTAATATCTTGTTAACGCTTACCTTCTCGGTACGCTGGCGCTCGAAGATGATTCATTAATTTTCCAGTCTTATTGGCACAATTGTAGAATTCTCTTTAACTATATCGTTAGCGATCACGATATTATTCTTCGGTGTTAGCAGAAGTACGTCGTTAATACGATAACGACTGGTGGCTGCGGACGGCGATCATGTAAGGGTTTTCTCGTGACACAGTTCTTACCTTTTTTGTGTGTGTGTGGTGGGGGGGGGGGGGGGGGGAGCGAAGGGGTTCTTTATGCGCATTTTTTTATTCACTTTCTAAGTTTTCTTTCGTTAATAACTGGAAGTTGTATCTTCGGTGGTTTCTGGACTTGTGTTCAATCGCGAAAAAATTCATAAAGACTTTCCCATGTCTTCTTTTTCTTTTGTGTATTCAAATGACTCTCTATGCAGATTATCTAGAACTTTTTTAGTGCCGAGGTGCTCTCATATTGCGGTATCACCCTTCGTCCTGGCACAATTGATCATGGCACATCATCCAGTCATGACATCATCTTTTGACCATTTATAAATGTATTGTGCATGGAGTTTCCGGCGAAAAATAGTTGCTAATATTTGAAAATTCACCGAAATAAATCTTTCAAACCAATACCCCGGCTTCAATAGGCGAAAACTACCAGTTGCTTGTTGTTTCCTAAACCTTTCTTGTTTTCTTTTCTTTCCTTCTTTCCTTATTTTTTAATTTTCTTTTTTCATGGCGTCTAAGTTAAGGTGGTCCTAATTATCTAAATTTGACCAATGTGTTAAATGTCACTGCCATTCTCGAAAAGGTGAAGCAATAGAAGTTTAAATAAAATAGATTTAAAAGTTGACTCGAAGCTCAGAGAGCAATGACCCCTTCCCACTGCATGACGTGCCTACAAAAGAAAAAAAAATCTTTGCTGTGGCAATAGCAGTAAGGTTGGGAATACGGGCAAAACTAGAATACCGCAGACTTTGTTTTTTACTCATTGCTTTTGTGTTCCTAAAGCCACGCGATCTGTCTGCGTGATTCGCGTTCGTTGAGACGCAGTCACTAGAGACGCAGGGTCATCTAGGCGACCGTCTTAGACCATTTTCATAGAAAGGCTTCAGTACAGAGGGACCGAGAAACAATTCAAGCAAAGAGAAGGTGCGAACTACTGTTAACGACGAAAGGCGCCCACTTTGCTGCCCATATGATAAGGGAAGATAGTAATAAAAAGAAATATGAGAGAAACGGGGGGCGGGGGGATGAAAACCTTCAAAGTACTAAAAACAACACTCTGGCCGTTCGCCTTCGCAGACATTGCACGAAAAGTGCGCAGTTAAAATGCAATATAGAAAGGTCACAGCTTGCGTGCTCAAGGCCCGGTTTACGAGCCTACATACTCCCCAAGGATCTATTTCATACGAGCCAAACGGTGGAGAAAGCGATGAAAAATTTCGATTGCGTCAGAGTTCGAATGCGCTGTGTTTCAACGCTCATTTTTTTTTTTCGGAGACCGAACTCTGCTTTGTGAGCGAAAACGCAGTCTGCACAAAGCCGACAACTTGCGTGCGTTACCCCGTTCGTGGAAACGCTACGAGTTCATAAACGTTCTAGTCTGGCGATTTAAGTAAAGCTGGCAGCGCGAATATGGGAAACGGATACAAGAAAAAGGAAGGGAGATAAACGTGGCGCCGAAATAATTATGTCCCACTAATGAGTCCAAACCTACATCATGCTTCATTTATGCCATTCTTGTTTCGACCCTTTGCACGTCGAATAATCAAGTTCAGTATACTACGTTTTGGTGCTTGTACAGTCGATGTACAAACCAACGATTTTGCTGCGACTGAAGGCAAGCAACATTTTAAGGCATGATTCGCTTGAAAGCTGCCGTGCAAGTTAATAACTGGGGATGAGGGTATTCCTTAGAAACGACAGATTATACCGTTGGTTTTACACGCGGTTCTCTTTGTAGGTGCGTGGCGCGGGGGCCTCTTTGTCAATGACTGCTGAAAAACGGAGAGGGCTACGTTCAAGTGGTATAAATAACTTGCAGTTTCAATATAGAAGTAACGGGTAAGGTACAGTGCAATGGAGCGAAGGTGTCGTCCTGGAGCAACTCCTCGACATAGCAACTACCAATGAGCATCGTAGCGTGGCCTCGGAGATCCCACCGGCGCGCCTTTCGCCGCTATTTTCGCCAGTACACACGGTCGAGGACGGAGCTTGAAGTCGAGGCCCGCTCTTAAATGTGGAGCTTAGCTTCCGCCCCCGTCCGCACATACGCACGCACGTGCTAACACACATTGCATTTTTTACATTACCTTACATTTCGCTGCTTATTACTTCGAAATTGTTGTCTCGATGTTAAATAATTATTAGTAATCCGAATAGGCACTTAGTGAAATGACCTTTGAATAAATAATGAATTCTGCATACCTTACAGACTCTGGTTGGAGCATATGGTAGCGGGGGCATACCTAGTAGTGGGGACGCAAAAGAGCGCAAACCGTTCGTGTAAACATGAAAGGAGGAAATTACAAGAAAAATTGTCATCCACCCGAATGCAACACGAAGCTATACAGAAAACCCGCGTGGGTTTCTCAGAGAGCAATACCTTCGCAGAGGAGAAAAAAAAATTGGTCGTGGTCCGTGATTAAGACCCGGGGCCATAGCCTTCCCGGGGCGATCGCTCTACCACCTGGGCTAACCAGGAGGAAACTTTTAAAGCGAAGCTTTGTACCTTACCAGTCAAGGGTTCTGTTGTGTCCGTCGTTGTAATCAAAAAACGATCCCGACGAACCGCTAACAATTGCAGGTATAGCAGTATAGCTTACTTGAATTCAGGCACTCAGCGTACAACTGAGCACTCGTTTTCGCAAGAAAAACCACAAAAACAAGTTTCAAAGTGATGAGCCTACATGATGGATGATAAGGGCTGCGGGCAAACAATGGAAACAGGCTCGGCGCGGTCCGTAAGATTAGATTGCAGCTGTTGCAAAGCTTATGCAGCTGCTTGAAAGAGGGTTGACGTCATTCGAAACCCTTCCAGCCTAGTAACTGCTTCGGTTCATTTTCTAGACTACCCCACTATGGGGTAGTCTAGTAGCGTATATCACACCGATCATAAAGCAGTACTGAACATTAATGTAAAGTAAATAATAATAAAGGCCGTGGTTAAAGTTACGTTGTAGTGTGTGAAATATCAAGTGCGCTGCAGTCACCGTGAGGGTGGCGTAAAAAGCTTCGCTTTCCAACCACCTTCACAGGGTGGATTGGCGGGCAATTTTTTAAATTAAATACATAACTACATGATAATAATAATAATAATAATAATAATAATAATAATAATAATAATAATAATAATAATAATAATAATAATAAGCAAACCAATTGAAAAATGATCAAATCACTCAAAGAATACACATCGATTTGTGGGAGTGGGTAGCGAAGCGATGCCAAGCATAATGAGACTGTAGTTGTTCGCGGTATGTATCGCAGTTTTCTCACGTCAGCAATCACGTAGGAAAGATCCTTATTTATTTATTATAGCTCTAAAGAACTGATGCGAGGCATTACATGACGGATGATACTCATCATATTCGATAATATTCTATCATGATTAACTTATGAAGACGTAGCCCGTAGAATTACGCTACCCGTCTAAAAAAATTTAAAAAAGAATACTCAGTGCAGGGTAGTTGGTTGTTGAACCGTTCTGCATGTTTCAAGGCTGACAGCAGACCCACCGCATTAGGTGATGTCACGCGACTTCGTTCAACTATACGCATTGGTGTTTAACGTGTTTTTTCCCGAAAAAAGAAACAATGAGTCGAAGTGTCACTAAGTTATTCGTTCTCAATAGTTGCAAACACACCACCAGCAGGCTGTTTGCGGCTCTAGGTCAACTTTGCGCAAGGCAAAGAAACGGAATGTTACTTAACCACGCCCAGCATTGCGTCGCAACTTCACGTAAGGACTGGTAGTCGTACGCTTCGTGCTTGCGAAATAACAAGCTTCTACAAGAAAGCTATCATCAACTGAACCGACTATACAAATACGCGGTTTAAGTAGACGACTTCCGAGGTAAAGAATAAAAAAAGAAGGAACAAGTCATTTTGAAATTGTTAGCCTTGTCAGCATCCCCCTTAAGGAGAAAAGCAGCTGCTCCAGTTTCCCTAGACGCCAAAGATAAATGTACCGGATTTTCCTGCCCAAATTTAATGACTCTTATTTTTTCAGCTACGGTGCCCCGAAGAAACTTCGATTACAGCGCACTGACAGGTTCCCTTTGAAGGCACGGTTAACGACGCCTGTGTTCCATTAAAGCACTACTGCTCGACTGACGTAAATGGCTGGCCACTCCTCTGTGCGGAAGGTTTCAACAAAGGCCGGTTCACAAGCGTGACGCGCAAACCATAGGTCTACTTTGTCGTTAGTCTTTAAAAGGAAACCTAAAGGGACTCTTTGTTCAGGTGACCAGCGTGGGCGTTAGACATGAATCAAGAATCTCGCCGCCGACTGGCCCGTTTAAAAGCACCGCAGACACTAAAAAAGAAACACAAAATCAGTTTTAACGGATATATCTTTTTTTATTTTAAAGACGATGGTCTTTCTTGGGCTACCTAGTAGTAGTAGTAGTAGTAAACGTTTATTCCATGAAGGGGACTGAAGGGTGAGTGAGTGGGTGGGGCCCTCAGTCCAGGGCTCCACGGGCCTTAGCGGCTCGCCGGGCTTGGTCGAGTGGTTCTCCCTTTCCGTGCTAGCAAGCCAGGTCTCCCACAGCCTGTTTCTGGGTATTTGCATTAATTTGGGGCAATTGATATTTGGCGGCCGCGAATTGCACTGCCACGTATAATGTGGGCAAGAGTGGGCCGCTGTCCACACCATGGACAGATGTCCGCGTATTGTGTGGGGTTTATATGGTGTTGTCGGCAAAGATTTGTGTACGTGTTCGTTTGTAGTCGGCGCCAGTCATGAGCCTGTTCCCCGTTAAGGTCCGGGTGCGGATTACTAAATATTTGGCGGTCCCGTCGCCGGTTCGGAAAACTTTGTTAGTCTATCTGTCTGTCTGTCACTCGATTCAACCGCCCGGCCAAAACCAAGTGAGCTACTAGCACTGGTGGCGCGGGGTCATACACGTCAACATTATACAGCGCAAAAGAAAATTGGGGCCAATTTGAGGCAAAATATATGTACATAACTGTGATCCGCAGCGTTCATTTAATTAACAATACACATTGGACTGGTTTTTGAGTTAGTAAATGAAAAATCAACGCGTTAGAAATGGTGTCGAAGAGACGCTGCGAGTTAAAAACAAGCCGACTGAAGCCGCGGCTCTGTAGCCGGCTTTAAGCCAGCAGCAATAAAGGTCCCAACAGATGGCGCGAGAGCAGGGTGAACGCGGGAAATTTTAATTCAATTCAGCAAAACCTCCATTGCATCCATCATGGCAGGCGTGAGAGGGGAGGCTAAGAGCGTGAGGGGTGGGTGGGGGGAGAAGAGAGGGTGTTGCATATCAGGGGCAACAGAAGGCTATCGTCTTTCGACGTCATTTGCAGCGAAGCGGCCATTTTTTTTATTACTGTCATTATTTTATTACATTTTTATTACTGTCGCGATAAGAGGTTGATTACTTCAAGAAACCCGTCGCGTTTCAAAAACATATAGCCCAACCGCTTTGGCATTTTGCTGCTGATCGCCATCGCAGCCGCGGCGGCCATCATTTCGATGGGTGTGAAATGCAACAAAACCCTCGTGAGCTTGGATTTATCTGCAAGGTAAATGAACAGCAAGAGGCCGAAGAAATCCGGAATCCCCTGACTATAAGGCGCATCTCATAACCAGATCGCTATTTGGGCGAGTACATTTGTAGAAGTTTATTTACTAGAAGGAAAAAAAATTCAAGGCCCAGCTTCCATTTCTTGGATCACGGAACGCAGCCTCTCCCCCCCCCCCCCTCCCCCTGGAACCGGAACTCCAGTGTGACTTCACATATATAAGATTATTTTTTTATTTTGTAATTTTTCGTAGTTGGTTTATGTTGTTTCAAACTTCTAAGAACTCCCAAAGTACAGTCATTGGCTCGCTTAGAATGCA